>NC_056740.1:386242209-386349709 GCF_019279795.1 Protopterus annectens | reverse complement strand
CACAGTCCTAACTAAACCCTTCCAGAACTAGTGATATTAGTTAAACAGATGGCGGAATACACGTAATGACTGACGACATATATACAGATATATATATATATATATATATATATATATATACATATATATATATGTATATGTATATGTATATATATATATATATATATATATATATATATATATATATATATATATACACACACACAGAAATATTTATATATATATATGTTACTGTATATATACACATGTACGTAACTAGGTTACGTTACAGCAATTACGGGTAACATATGTTCAGACCGGGCATATGTTACTGGGAGGTCCAGTAAACAAACGTTTACCTCCCACACCGCCCAGCTAGGCCGGGCAGACATACAGACACGCAATAAAGGTAAATACACCGCTGCTTTCCAAACCACCGGTAGGAAAGTACCAGTGGGAGAGATCTGCTAGGTCTATACTTTAAACATGGATAATGGGGTCCCTTGTGGGACATCAAAAATTCGTTATACAGGCAAACCTGTAGTAATCGACGCGAGCAGGATGTAGCTGTACACGGAACAGTAGGTTGTGCAAGTGTAATAACACATGGGTTGACAAAAACGTACGGCGTGTCCTGAAACGGGGAGAGTGGGCAGTGTGTAGGGGTGTGTTCATACCCCAGCTGCGCTCACAGTAAGTATGAGTCATGAGTGCTGTAGAGGGGTGTCAGGTAGGGGAATCATGGGTATGCAATAATGGGCCTAAGTGTGCAGGTGTTGGTTGGCAGAGATGTATTAGGCCCGCCCCGTGGAAGTAATTAATATTCCTGTGTGGGCATTGCAGACGCCTATACCTCCCAAACCTGAAGAGCACATCTGGATAGTCCGTAAACCATTGGGGGAACACATAGGGACTATATCAGTGCCTTGTACCTGATTATCATGGACGTCCATGATTACAAATCAGAATGTAACACAGTCCTAACTAAACACTTTCAGAACTAGTGATATTAGGTGGACAGGTGGCAGAATACACGTAATGACTAATGACATGTATGAGTCATAAACAGCATGTACCTCGACAAATGTGAATGAATACATATGCCCTGTGACTGTCAATGTGTCAGGTTAATACAACCAATCATCTAAATGTGTCCCTCAGGGTGTTATGCAGTGTCCCTGATAGTGTTCATTCTCCCCCATTCGTATGTGAGGTCTGTTAGTGACAGAAAGCGCATATTCCGCCGACTACCTTAGGTAGATGATAGCATAATAGTTTGGGGTTACCACCTGTTTGCCTTTGTGAGGGACACTCCACTCTGGGCAGTTGTGTCCTGCAAAATGAATGTTACTGCACATGGCCTGTGATTTCGGGAAAAGAGTTCATATATTGTTTGTAGTGGTTGCACAAAATGATTTTGTTGTGTCTGAAACACCTAGATGTTATAGGAAACAGTATTAGCAACTATAATGCTACAAGAATAACCTTAACGTATGCAAACCGGTCAAGTAGTCAGTTTTCTAATGGCTGTGGGTATGTGTTGCCTTGACAAATCTGACGTCTCTACATATAGGTCCTATAGGGCTGCCACCTTTCCAAATGGCCAAAGTGGGACCTGTTCTGTAGAAATGTCAGACGTACCAGGTCAGAACATATCTACAGGCATGCATAGTACAGAAATATACATATTAGCACAAATCAAAGCTTAGTCTAGCAGCAGTCAAGTTGCTTATGCTACTTCACATAACATATTGAAGTGCCATTTATACAATAACTGTTACATGCAACTATTAGAGAAACGTAGAATATAATATTGTCCTCTAATCAGGACATTTGCTATGGCTAGATTATTCTCGCATGACACATATGCCTAATGAGGGACTGTCCCATGCAAAGTGGGAAAGGTGTTACTCCTAAAGTCTCACTTCGGCCAATTTAAAAGGTGGAAAACCTACAATAGGTATGTGGTAGCATGACCTGGCAGAAAGATGCGTTTTCCAAAACACATTTACATGTCTGCATTGCAGAGTATCTGTTCCCATGTATCAGCCAGATAGGAGCAGATTGTATGAGGAACACGCATATAATATGATTGTCACTGGACAGGCCGCCAATTCCATACAGTCGAACGCCTGCCGTCGCGTAATGGTCAGCCATACCCGGTACTGTAATCATGTAGTCCGATGTAATAGGCATCACAAGGGATTGCGCCCACTCAGCGTGAGTGACAAATGCAGGCACCAATGTCGGTGCACGTGCAAGTGAGGGAGTGAGCGGGTGTAAGCGTGTTTGTCTACCAGTATGCGAGTATTGCACTGTTAAAGAAATGTGGAGTCTAAACAAGTATAAGGAGCTGTAACCAGAGGTCAGCAGTGCTTAACACCGTGCAAACCCACACACAACCGCTCCCACCTGCTGGAATGTGCCTTACCCACTCCGTATCCAAAGGCCTTGTTCTGGCCACAAACAAAGAACCATCCTTTGCAAGTGTTGGTAGCAACACCTTGCACACACAGCTGATTTGAATTAGCAATACACCATGGCATATATACAGACAATAGACAGTACCACACACATACCATACAGCACACATACCATATAGCACAATCATCCAACAGTATAGCAATGTACTGGCAGATATGTCCGGACCACTGGTGTTTGCAGACCTGGCCGTCTTGTGTTTGTGTGAGCATGCCCAGTATGACCGTTATGCATGTTGTCAACTGACATTACCGTCATACCTTCATGTGTTTGAGCATGCCCAGTATGGTCAACTGGATCGCATGTGTCACATGTCCAGGTAGTCAGTACTGTGGTGCCGACCCCTGCGTTATACACTGACAGGTGGCATGCTGTGTCTGCAAGGTAGCCAACGGTCATGTGGCATTGACTGTTGCTACATGTCTGTACAGCGTGGGGGGACATCCAACTGTATCCACATTCCTACACAGCACCGGGGGTGGTGCACATGACTTTCACATGTTTACGTTGGAAGGGGGGCACAGCTGACAGTTGTACACTTTTGCTACAACTGTACTGGTATGCCAGGTACTCCATTTCAGTGTGTGGACCTACCTAATTTGCTGGCTAGAGGCATACCAGTGTACTTCAGATCCTAGCTTTAATTACCAGCATAGTGGTTTCAAACGTCGTAGCCTTCACAACCTACATCCAACTGCCTGGTCTGCTGTAGTCTATGTGTGTGTCTGTGAGGGTTGGGGTCATCCATTGGGCATATCCAGAGGCCATTGTATAGCATTTGTCTGTATTGGTCTACACCTATCCAGCTGTATGAGACTAGTGTGGGCTGTATGGACACACATGATGTTCAGCCCATAACCTGCAGTGGGTTAGGACACCCTGTGTACTAATGGCTACGATTGTGACCCCGGTATGTACTACAGATGTCATGGTGCCACTATGGACGTGTACTTTCTGCTGCCCTAACAGTCTGCCACCAAATTCCCTTGTATGCTCACATCCATAACATAGCTACAGCTAAAAACACATTCTAATACAACTGCCAATTGGTAGGTTGATTGACTTACCTTGGGGGTGTGCCAGACCTGAGGATGGTGGTGGAGGGCTGCCTATGTCGGATGCACACAGTGCACTTCCTATACATGGCTGAGCACAGGTAGTGTCATGTTTGGCATCCATTTTACTGTCTGTGCGAGTCAGAGAGGGTGAAATTCCCTGGGTACCTACTGTGTCGGTGCATATGCCATGTGTTGCCTCTTTGCCAAGGGCAGGTCATACTGTGCACGCCTCCTTTTGCCTACTGGGTCCAGCTCAGGTAGTTCCTCCTCTGAGTCACAGTGCCATATATCGGAATGGTCATAGCTTCCAGGGCAGCCAGCACACACATTCAGTATAATGCCCTGGCCATCACATACAACCTAGCTGTTGGAGGGTATGCCCCTGCGGTTACTGTAGGCCCTACCCCGCTCATCAGGTGGTGCTGTGACGCGTTCGTGCATGCAGGCTATAGCACACAGTACCCCAGGGTAGTCTGCCATTTGGTGGAGGAGACGCATATTGCTGGTCAACACCTCACGTGTGTTGAGGACATGTACGTGCTCACTGGCATGTGGTGGCATGGCATTTGGGAACTGGTGTAGTACTCTGCCTGTGAGATCCCCACGATATCCCCAGTTGTGCTTTGGGAGGTACCTGTGACTAGTATACCTAGGCCTACACATACCTTGGTATCCACTGGGATGGGTTTCCCTCGGCCTGTTCGATGTGTCAGGTGTGGCCGGCACAGCTCAACAAGCTGCTGTAGGAGGTCTCTGTCCACCCCATAGCGCTCCACTATCTCCAGCTCATGTAGCCCCTGGTAGGTTACCCTGGGTCTGTAAAGTCTTCTGTCTCCTCACTAAGGGTTGTTCAGCAGCATTCACATCCTCACCACCCTCAGCCTCCTGCACATGTTGGTCTATGTTCCCTGCTGCAGCCCTTCTCATTTGGTTGGATTGTGTTGAGAAATGTCCCCGTATGTATACACCGGTGGTGTAGAGTGTGGAAGAAACCTGTGTGTGAGGTGCTTGGTCACTTTACCGTAGTGTTCTGGTCTGGGCTGGGCATGTAATCTACTGATTGGGCTAATTATCACCTGTTTGCGCAGCTTGTTCACCTTGACTACTCCACTACTGCTGTTGCCCCTCCCAATTTCACTAGTCGGGTATAGACACACCCCTAGCTTAGGCGTGCTAAGGCAGGAGCAATCCCGAGGCACAGGGCTCCAATGTACGTACAGTATGCCTGACACCCACCCCCCATGCTTTCACGTATATTCGAGTCCAGCACCCGGCTATCTGTACACATACACTCTTGGGATCTGCATCACACCCTGGGGATAAATGGGATTCACTATTTTCAACCTCATTTGCATAGTATTGTCTTCTAATGCATAGTTATATGACCCATACTGATCCTCCAAAATAATAACCACTGCTTACTGTCGCTCAGATCCGCACACAACTGGTTAAAGGTGCCTTACTATCACCGTATTCAATGTCCCTTGTTCTTCCCAGCAACAAAATAACCGGTCTCTGCACGACTTGAACCCTGCACACCACAGACACTGTGCTTTACCACTAAGCCATGGCAGATATACATACATCCGAGGTGATCACGTACAAATCATCCAGCACAGACATTCAATAGTACAGGACATGTATTCCATCATGTAGATTTATGTGTGCTAATGTCCACATATATATATATATATATATATATATATATATATATATATATATATATATATATATATATATATATATATACACACACACACACACACACACACACACACACACACACACACACACACACACACGTATACATATACCATATACACACACATACGTAGATATAGAATTTATATCTCAACAGCGGACCACATGACACCAAAGCATTAGACAAGAATGAAAAGGAAACCACATGTGCTACCTGCATTATGTAGTGGTGTTACTATCAAGGCAGGTGTGTTTCGTTGCGTCACACGGGTCAGACTGTATTAAGGGTAAGAGTAGGGCTGCTGACATTTACTCACCAGACCTATTGGTGGATGTATGTGTATGCCTTGCCAACCCAGTCTCTTGGGCAATCATGACATTTGTGGACACTATATAGAAAAGCAACAAAACACACTCAACACATCCTGGAGCTAGCCCCTCACAGATACCAACACATAGGATATGACTGCCAAAGACACACACCTGTCATGCCTTGGAATAGAACACCTACCTGTCTATTTTTTATCCCACTACAGCATTACGTAGTTATAGAACGCGCTACAAAGATTACTGGATCACAGCACTCCCAGAGGCATACTTCTAGGTGGGTGACATTATCAGCAAAGGCAAAGACGCCGATAGGGATTGTATGGAGATTGAGCAGTCTAAAAGCATTACTCTGTCACCAGGCAGCTGGAAACACACACACACACACACACACACACACACACACACACACACACACGCACACACACTTTGCAGGGCTGGGATTAGAACATAGACCTAACTACCATATCACACTACAGCATTATGCAGTTACAGAACGCGCTACCAAGATTACTGGAGCACAGAACTCCCAGAGGCATACTTATAGGTGGGTGACATCATCAATGGAACAAACGTCGATAGGGATTGTATGGAGTGTGAGCAGTCTAAAAGCATATTACTGTCCCAAGGCAGACTGAGACAAACACACTCTAGTGGTGTGAGCAGGACAACTGCCTATCTACGGACCACTATTGCAACACTACATAGATACGAGACGCACCACAGACACTACACCTTTCAAGATAGTCAATATGACCTTCTAGGAATGCGGACATCGACATGGATGCTGGCAGTTATGGTGTTACATACCTGTGAACCAGTGTGTTCAGTGTAGGAATCCATCCTTAAGTGGGGTATGGCCATCTGTTGCCTGGATGACCACTATCGCTATACAGGATTACAATGGTCATGCCCATACACATAGAGGCACATAACCGACACAAGGCGTCAGTGGGCATGCTCACACACTTGGTAGCACACGTCCGTTTGGAATGCACTGTGTGTCCATCTACACAACAGCGTACTGGGCATGCTCACACACTTAGTAGCAAAGGGCTGTCTTGTATGCACTCTGATTCTAAACATGGAAAGGCACAGTGTGTCGATAGTCATTATTGTTAGCATGAATGCTGCACTACATATATCTGACACCGGTCTTCTACACAACGTCTGCTGCTGTCCATCATCTTAGCTGTATCAATCTAAACCACACTAATACCACCCGTGGTGATGTTCTGCCAGGAGTGGCTACTTCGCACTTATAGTACCATTCATAGACGAATATCCTGAGACCAGGTAAACACCCTGGCACCTAGAGGACAACTGCATTGTATATGTATGCTAAACATTGCTAGATGTGTACCGTTCGTAATCACAGCTGCCAATCTAGATCCAACAATGGGGAATACTGACATCTATGCAGTGAGGAACACCTGGCATAAGGCTCAGTTGTGCACAATAGCACTACCACCGTATACCTCAGATACAGACATGTGGGCCATAACACCATTTTGGACCGCTCCAGGTGGTAGTGTCCCCATGTACATGAAGGCCACTCACTTATACTGACCAGTACACTCTCAAAAGCCATCACAGATGTGTCAGGTGCAGATCACAGTGTCAAATGCCACATTCTAGGATGTAGCCCTCAGACATCACCATGTCCTTGGACCAGCAACACACATCCATACATTAGTACAACACCGTGTTACTCATGGCCAGTAGACTGTACCTAGCTCTACAGCAACTGTGCAGACTACCCATGTACTGACAGGGTTCCATCATGTGTTATGCAATGCAATGATACCACTGTTCATAACCAGGTTGGCTGTACACATAACAGGGGCCCTGGGTCATATACAGCTGTAACAGATAACTGTTGCTGTACACCAGTAAACACACTCATGTTTGGATATGACATACATGTACCTGCCGTGGATATGTACATGCCCCCCCACACACACACACACACAACGCATATGTACATAGTACAGCTTTTGCTGTCCTTCGTGCAGACAAGTGGCTACAGCAATTACACGCATGCACATGGAAGGTAGGTCCATGGCTGTTGAATGCTAACAGTACATAAGGTGTGATAGCAGTGTTGACTGAGTTAACATTCCCTCTGTACTGGTTACCCATGACAACTATCCTATCATAGAACAGTCCATGTGTCATGTATGTCATCACACATGTCCACCAATTGCAATACATACAAACATGGCTACATGACAGGACTGTAGGATCTACACACATGTACATGTAGTGGTGTACATTCGACTACCATGCATGTACAGTAGCTGATGTTTGCAGTTCATCTGTGTCTTACTACAACATGCAGTTGCAATGCAGCCCCATCATTGACACCTGTATATGGTGAAATACTGACAGTACGGTAAGATGTACATCAGGTATGGATGGATGTGTGTACGTAAAGTGGTGGGCCAACTTTGCAGATGGATATTTGCTGAAGACAGCTCACAGGTGTGTCGCAAGCCGTCCTACCATAACGTGCAAACACTAAGTTATGTTTCTGTTAATTGAAGGTGAAGACATACAACCTACACAGTGGTCAGGGTGTCACTGACTGTAAATCACATGACACCTGTAACACTTAAGTCCTCCCGTGTGCATATAGCAGCACAATTGCCTAAGGTAGCGTTGGTACACATTGTAATGTGGGCAATACTGCTGCATGTCTGTCAGACGTATCATAAGATAGCAGATGTTTGATTCACAGTATTGCCATGTGTGTTTGCTTGTGTGTCCATATATGCCACATATGGTGGGGAATGCATCCCAATTGTTACACACCCCTGTACACTGTTGTAGAGATCTGTCCATACTGCAGTGTAGAAAGAAAGACATAGGCAGGGGTGGTGTGTGTATCACACACATGTTAGCTATCTGTATGTGC
Source organism: Protopterus annectens (assembly GCF_019279795.1). NCBI lineage: Eukaryota > Metazoa > Chordata > Ceratodontiformes > Protopteridae > Protopterus > Protopterus annectens. Next base: position 386,341,246 of record NC_056740.1, on the reverse strand, counting down.
ATGACATAGGTGAATTCAATTGTGGACTCCACAGTGTGTGTGTGTGTGTGTGTGTGTGTGTGTGTGTGTGTGTGTGTGTATGGCTGTCGGGTGCATGGAGTGAGGATGTATGCTACCACAGTGAACAGATAGGACCCCTAACCCCTCCAGATGATGCAATCTACTACCCTGTTGATGCCGTCTGTCTTGGGCATTACTGACTACCTGTCCATATTCATTCTCTGTGTCGCGTCATGTGGGTGCACAGTACTGTAATGGTGATTACCACATAGGCAGGGGTCCTCACCTCAACACTTTCAAGGATGTGTGTTATAGTGTCGTTTACCCCGTGAGTGTGGGCGTGTTTCTGTGTGCGAGTGTGTCTGTGTGTTCTCATCCTATAATGTGAATGTGTATTACTGCTACACAGTGAGGCCTCATGCTATCAACTGGCCTCTACCCTTGACATCAGCTAGACCGCTGTGTAAACCTCCCGCACCATGTAACTGTACCTGTGATGTCACCCGGTTTGGATGTCACGTCTCTAGCCACTGTAGCTTAGTACACAGCTCACATACTCCTGGATCATTAGTAGTGTAGACATATTTGGAATGTCAGCCTTTCTAACAGTGAGGTTGAGGCTACGTATAGCATGCTGGTATTGCCATACATGCCTGTGAGTACTCCACATTTACACATGGGAAACTGCAAGCACTGGTACTTAATGGCACATGCAATTAGACCTTAAGGAGGGAAGCGGGGCATCATTACCAACATACTGTTACTGTTGTTACCAAGACACATACTGTGAACATAAAACAATGCATTCTAATTGCAAACACTGTTACTTAATGGCACATGCAATTAGACCTTAAGGAGGGAAGCAGGGCATCATTACCAACATGCTGTTACTGTTGTTACCAACACACATACTGTGAACATAAAACAATGCATTCTAAACCTGTACTACATGGTTATGTCTGCTGCGTGTCAACAGTGCACAACAATTGTAATATACACTTATCTCCCTATTCTGTTCACCCTGTGCATCAGACCATATGAGCGTGTCCCTGCACCGATGGTGTGGATGACAGGGATGCGGCACAGGCATCATCATATGCACAGGGTGATAATGTTTGCCAGGGGCCTAGGCTGCACCAGTGGATGACATCATGTGTGTGGGTTAGGGCCTGTGATCTAATTGGCCATGTGTGGTTGTTATGCATGTGAGTGTTGCGGTGCCCTACAGATGTTTCTGGTGTGTGCGTGTATGTGTGCACACAGTTCTGCCATGTGTCCAGCCTACACGGGGGTATTATTTACAGCTCCAGATTGTACAGACCAGGATTTACAGCTCACTGTGTCTGGACACATGACCTGTGCCTGCCAGGGGTTGCACGGGCACTACCAGACAGAGGTACAGATTGGGTACTGTCCAATGACACGTGTCCAATGGAGCTGTGTCCCCGCTGGGCTGTGTCCTTGTGTGGACAGTGCAGCACCAGCTGCACTGCTGCTGCTACCGGCACTATGGGAGCGGGCATGTGAGGTAGCTCATTCACGTAGACCTGCACCAGGTGGTGTAGCTGGCCTACGTCCACGTGGCCTATGCCTCACACCTACCAGATGTTCCAGCACAGACAGCTCACAGATTGCCATGCCACGGTCAAGGATTCCAACCATGTTACCCAATCATCTGTCCAAAACGTCAGCAATCTGCTGTTGAGCATTTGCCAATACCTGGATGTTGTCATTTAAAGAATGGATAGCAGCCCTCTGAAGCCTCTGCCCTTCTCTGTTCTGCCGTTCAGCACGTGCCTGTGCCGCCATTACAGTCTGAAACATGCGTCTGGTGACACCAGCTGCTGCGTTCTGTCCTGCAGGTGCATGTTGGCCAGAGGTCCTCCTACGAGCAGCACTGGCCACATGCCTGTGTGGCACATCTGCAGTCATTTGACTGACACCATGGTGTGAAGACACACCTTCCGTAGCCACCACACGTTCCTGTTCCAAGCTAACACACGCTAACTGTCCTTCCTCTATGGCCACTCGTGATGTGGTATGTGTTGGCATGAGAACTGCATGTGGGGAAGGGGGGGATATAGGTGGAATGACAACCAATGGCGCACAGATTCATCCCCTGACAACCCTGCCTGTACCTCAAGCATATGTTCATCATCACTGCTAGAGTCTGTGGGGACACTAACATCAGATGGACCACAGGAGGGTAACGCACCTACATCACCTGTGAAGGCAAACAAAGACTCTACAATAGAGACACACACAGACGCGCACACACACACACCATGCATGCAATTTGACAAAAGGCATGCAACATGCATGTGATACAGCAGACGGCATGCAGCTCAGACATTAATAGTGGTAGTTATCATACATCCCTGGGTTGCACACAACAGCAAGCATGTGCCATAGCAGAAGCCATGCATTTCACACAATCATGGTAGTAAGCATGCATCCCTGTGATACACCATGTGGACCAGCACAGGTTAACAGTACACATGGCTGATGTGAGGCATATGTCCTTGACATTAACATGTATTATGACATGTAATCTGCTGACGTGTGCATTGACATGCATACAAGTTTGACACAATGGTGTCTTAACACATGTACAGCGGTGTAATGGTGTCACATTGCAGTGTTGTCTGTACGCCCTACAGATAGAATGCACTTTTAGCAGATGTGCATGACCATTGAAGGGTATTATGAAGCATCTATATTGCTATACGGTGTGAAGTACAGACACAGTGCCATTGCATGGAATCATGGGGCATCTGTATTACTATACAGTGTGGAATACACACACACACACACAGTGCATAGCCGTGACTGTGTGCATACACAATACATAAATACTGTGGATTGTGACACACGTTGCTGAGGTGTATACACACTAAACCATGATGTGTCATGTGTGACAGGTCACCGAAAGACATAAGGATGACACCCCTGCACAACTGCTAACATTTCTTAGCTGCCTGGCAACCATGTCCACACATGGCAGAGTTGTCAATACACCATGTCCCACATGACATTTATGTACCACACACACGAGGTGCATGGCTGACAGTGACGTCCAGCAGCAGCAAGGGAAATGTATGATATCTGTGGCCTGATGTGGTGTCTGTGTATGTTTGTGGAAGCGGTACAGGTGACTACTGTCATGCTGTGACAGTCATGATGTTCAACACATCTTATGTGGTCGAATTCAGTGACACCTCCACAAGCTGTGCACAGGCTTTTAGGATGTCTAGTGTTCCACATCTACTATATAACCATTCAACAAAGGCTATAGTTGGACCATATGTAGACAATGTGCAACAGGGTGTACACACATACACATCACATCTACTGTGTGTTGCTACATGTCTCTGGCCATCCTCCAAGGCCATGTGTGAACATGTGTTGGCCAAATGTTTGTGATTGCCATCTATCACACATGTCTGTGTTGTCCCATATGACATACACCCATAGATGTCAGATACTCCACTGTCCACAGGGTTATGCAGACAAAGGGTTGTATGTTTGGTATATGTGGTATGTTTTATGGGATAGTGAGACAGTGTTGCAGCCGGACCACTACATGTCATGGACATGTCAGATGGCACATCACAATGTGTGCACTCATTGCAGGGGCATATTCCACAATGGTGAATCCTGTGGGCTACCCATACTCCAGCTCACTGTGTAGTACTGTTTGCATACCCCACATGTGTTGTTCTGATGTGTAATACATATTCCTACATTGAACAACATCCCCACCGTTGTATGCACAGCTGTCCACACATCTAGCAATGACAGTTTCTGTGGTTTCATGTTGGTGTTTCATTTAGTTTGTATGTATTGCACATGGGTAGCCAGTGTGATTGATTAAAGATGCGACCTGTATATCGTGACTGGATCATACATTATGTATACATGTGTTAACTGGCCACATTGTGAATAGATCTGTGCATTAACATGCCTGATACTGATAACTGTCTCACCTGCAACGGCCTGCTGTCTCTGCGGCACACCAGAGGTACCTGTATAGGGGTGACACAGCAGTATGATCATTATCCATGACTGTATGACAGCTACAGGGTGCAATGTGCATGTTAACACATTCGCCAGTACAATAGGATATACTATGGAGTATGCACGTGTGCATACACAGGGTAGCATACTATAGTATGTGGCATGTGTGTGAACATACCTTGCATATAATGTTACATTACATATTGTACAGTGACACATGCAACTAAATGGGATATAATAGTTATATGTGCAGTAGTGACTTACCAGGCAACTCCAGGCTCGGTGGTTGGGAGACACCCACCTCCACGATGGCAGCTAGAGTTTGTGGATGCTGTTCTGATGGGGTCCCCAGGCTGGCCAGTAGCTCCTCGGTAGGTGTGAGTGGGGGCTGGGTTGGTGGCCCACCACCTGTTGTACCCTGTTCCCTGGCGATTGCATTCACACGCTGTTTCGCATGTCTGATCAGGTCTGTGCAGTGTCCGCGCACTTGCTGGTAGGTGCGGTTATGGCCACCCACATCATTAACCCTCCTGCAAAGTTCCTGCCACAGGTCATCACTCTGCTGGGCATACTGTGGCACATGGCTGAACAATACCTCATAGTTATCCTGGAGGTAAGGTATAAGGGCCTCATCCTCCAAGAGGCTATATGCTGGCAGTCTTGATCGAGGCATATCTGGAAGACATAATGATGGAGACAGGTCCCAGTATCTCAGAGATGCACAGAGATACAGTTGCACATACATGTGTATTACATTTAGTACATATGAACAGTTGTCTTTGCAAATCTTCATGACACTAACACCACTGACATGTTTGTGTCATACACAAGCAACACCCGATGGAGATTGGATATTATCACCATATATGTGTGTCACCTCATTACATTGCTTATACTCCATGTGAATGCTGTCTTGATGTGGACATGTCTGTTTGCCTGTACTGTTGTTCTTACCTATCAGCACATGCCTGGATGTGTCCACATTAATGCTGTTGACCTTTATGCTGTGTATATGTCACATATCAACACATACACTGCCTTAATGGACATGAGCTGTGACAATGCAGACATGCACATGGAAACCTTTACATGCATGTATTTTGCCATATACATCTACACGGCACTGTACAGCAGTTCAACATCCTGCCACATATCGCCTGTGTTGCCCATGTGATACACATGGGACAGTGGCTAGCCGGATGGTATTTGCAGGGATGGTTATCAACTATAGCATGCACGGCCAAGGTTATGTAGTAGTGTGTATGCCCTGGGCCATGTATGAGCATAGGATGTAAGGTTTTCTAGCTGTATCTGACAGCCATGTTCCCACCGCCAGGTGAATCAGTGCCACATAACTGATCCAGACAGTTAATGATACATCTACCATGCAGTCATCACACCATGTCTGACAGAGATGACATGTGCAGCTTTGCTGGACAGGGTTGCATAGTATGGCAGGAGTATGTAACATCTATGGCACAGGGATCTGTCCAGCATGTGGTGATCCTTGTACTAGAAAGGTGGCTGTCCACGACGTATGTATTTCAGATCAGGATAAGTACATGTAGTATGTCCAACATCACAGTGTTGGACATGTCTTTATGCAGGGTAGGCAGCATGCTGCATAGTGGAAATGAGGATTGTGAAGGCTGGTGTCGCTCATCCAAGCATGGCCAATACGCCTTAAAGGTGATATGTGATCCGATATTGGTCACTTGAGTGATGAGTATGGCTGTACAATGATCTCCATGCTCATGGATGGCACCCTGTCATGACTAGGGTTGCCTCTTATGACTACCTAATAGGCCTGGTGATGTCACTAGCTCAAGGAGGTAAACTGCACAGCACCATCCGTTACATGCAGTGTCCATAATGTTGACCGCTGCCTAGGTGGTAGTTCATGGGTACAGGGTTATTAACCTAGCGGTGACATTGCAATAAGCAGCTGTCAGATTATGCACATATGTCACGCACCTCACCCACAAAGCCCATTCTGTATGTTGTCCACAACACTGAGTCAGCTATTGCTCCTAGGTCATGGCCATTCACATACTTACATACGCAGATGCCTCCCATTTGTCTGTGTGGTATGGGCTACAATGAGGGGGGAGTACAAAACATTAACCCTGTTTTACTGTAGCTGCCACTGGTGTGATATGCACATGTCACTCAGACACCTTTTGTAGTGTTGGTTATGTCAACAGGCCACTGGCAGAACACTCCTGTGACATACAAAGGTACATCTAGTATACTGAGTGTAGGTGGAACACAGTATGGGTGATGATGTCCTATGACCTGGCACAGGTATGATATGCAGTGTGAAATCATCCATACTGTCATCTACATCTGTACTGCTAACAACATCTACGTTGATTAAGGTTCATGGACTTTCAGACCATACTCAGCAGGGTAATAGTGCAGTGCCTCCCATTATGAGTGGTGTCTCCACTTTGTGGGTTGTGATAACTGTTGGTGTGCACCATTCAGTGTTTTCACAGACTGACATGAACCTATGTTTTACATGGATATGTATGTGTAGAGCAAACTGTTTTGCCATATGTGTATGATACTACCAGGGATGTGGACAGGTCACATGCAGCCTGAGTGCACCTTGTACCATCATAGTTATGGTTACAGAGGCTCTGTAGTGTTCATGGATATGTGAATGTGTACCTGTTGTGGGGGGGGGGCAGTGAGTTTATCTGACACCCTATCTGTATTGCTTATTCATGCTCAGCACTTGTTCAGAACATGCAAGCACTTCATGAGCTACTAATTACTATAGCACTCAATCCTACTCATTTCCTACAGGTAAACACTGTTTGTACTTACATTTCCAGCTTGCTTAGAATACAACAGCTGTTGTACACACTTAACTCACATATCAAGTGGGAAATGGTTGAATATTCAGGCATGTCCAAGTGTCAATTCCCAGTGTTATCGCCTGTCTATATGATGAATATGGGCATCATGAGGCAATATAGCAATTGTCTCATGTACACAGTCAGTGCTCACCTCCTAGCATACGACACTACAACCTGTGGGAGATGCACATATGTAGCCATGCTGGAGGTAATGCTCTCTCCAACTCGGACTGAACCTGACAATCATGTGGGGATGTTAAACGTTTGCACCACACCCCACTCATCACATAGTCTCATTAGATCTCCACCACCACAGGCCACACATAGTAAGACTACAACATTTGCGGAGCCTCTCAATACAACAGAGGACTCCGAAGCAGAAACACAGGCAGCCCCATCACCAAACACAACACCAATTACTTATAGCCCACAAACTCATGTGTGCCCATCAACTACAGCCAGTAGGGTGATATAACATACCCAGCACACTAGTCATAGGTGACTCTGTAGGCAGTCACACTGATGTCCCACTCAGCAGGCTACACAAGGTGATAGCCACTTTCTTCTGGCATGACACTCATTCTCCATGTTAGTGTGAATGCCCTGAGATGTAACTTCCTGGGCTACATATACAGAGACATGCAATAGCTTTCCGATCTTGTAGCCCAGGCAGGTACCGCCCTAGCCCTGAGAAGCATTCTGCATTCGTCCAGACTGATAACGGAGTACAACGACAGAATTATTCACTTCAACAGTTGGCTATGCTTCTGGTATCATTCCAAGGGTATCCAGTATCGGTCTGCTTTGAATGACATGGTCGACAGAACACGATGCTTTGGCACAGATGACCTGCACCTATCGGCCCTGTGATTACGGATAACGTCTAAGGCTCTTGCTGCTCCTATAGTGCCTGTTTTAGACACGGTTCAAATAATATATTCACCACCATAACAGGAACAGGCAAGCAAAACCTGAGGGTAATGTTACTCACTGCTTGACATCTTCATCTCAAACGCACTCACCCGAGGCACTCCTTAAAATGGACCACTTCGATATCTCTGCAGTGACTGGGACCTGCTTCTAGGCTCCTGAGAGCACCCCTGCACTAACAGGCTATTACGCAGACCACACCTTTCAGTCATGTAACCAGGACCGGAACACCCACGGTGGAGGTGTGTCCATATTGCACAAGGGTGTACATACCTCCAGGCTGGTTGCTTAGCACAATGCATCAGAGGTAATCCAAGTGCAACTAACTGTGGCCATAACTGTTATACAAATTGTAGCTTGCTATGGCTTTCACAACATACCCCACAGTTAACGGCCCTCACTTCTTGGTGTACTGGAAAGTAGGATTCAAACAGGAACTAATGATGTGAGACTGACACTACCCCACACTTAACTGGGATACCTACTCATGTACCGACACATTAGGCCAACGCTTTCTGGGATTCATAACCTCCAATCGGCTAGATCAACCTATCCACACCACCACCAGGGCCAACAGTATCCTAGACCTGGACATTACCAACATGTGTGACTGGTGTTCCACACCTGGGGTTATCCCCTCGTTGGTCAGATACGAACGTATGCTAATCACCCTTGTTATCCACATCCCGGCACCACACCCTTCACGGAAAACACAGTACAATATTTCTACAAAGCCAACTTCAGGCTTCTTATGACAGCAGTAGTAAACGTCATGACACCCGTGCAGATGGACAATATAGTTACAAACGCTGAATCATACACAACTGCACTTCATTAGCACTTACACGACTGCATGGATCATGCTGTCCCAAACAGAGCCATGACGGTACCCACCAGATAATGGATGCCACTCTGGGGGTCCACTGCCATGGACATAATGTACAACAGGAGGAGGAGACTGTTCCAAAGTAGAGTACAATCCCATGGGTGGGGTAGCTCCCTGGTCAGCCTCAGTAGAAATCTGAGATCCCTTATCACATCCTCCAAAGCTAGCTACGTAAACATTACTGCGACTTATTCCAAGGACTACCACAAAGCGTTATGGAGGTATGTCACTACTCTCGATGGCAATATCCACATCTGCTCTGACATACGGCGGTTAGGCAGGAACATTACAGAACCGACTGATATTGGCAGTATCCCGGCAGATAGGTTCAATGCTAACTTTACACCCCTCTCTCACCCTAAAGGGCCCAAATCTATACAGGAACAATGCAGAGTCCCTGCTGTCACAAATACGCAGTTCAAAGCTGCACTCTCTAAACCCTGGAACACAGACTCCATGTGACCATCCAACATCCCAGGCTGCGATTTACACAAACCTCAGAACGACATGGCTCCCCACTTGGGCACCAAATTCACTAATAGCCTTGTATCAGGCATTGTGGCCCCTGAATGGCGCACAGCAACAGTTGTCACACTCCACAAAGGTGGCGCCACACTGGACCAGAGGAACTATTGCCCTATACGCCTGACTACACTGTTCTGCAAGGCTATGGAGCACATCATCATGGAAGTCATCCACAGAGATATTGGTGGCCTCCAAACCTTTGATACCACCCAGTTTGGATTTGTTAGGGCCATACCATGACTCCTATACCTGGTGGAGTCCTTTGAGACAGTTACCAGGTAGTAGATGAGGGGTAAGGAGGTCCACACAGCCTACCTTGTCCTGTCATTGGCTTTCAACACCGTTCCCCATTCTGGTATTGTCAACATACACATCAACCCCTACGTCATGAGATGTTATGCAAAGTGGCTCACGGACAAGACCCACACAGTAAGGGTAGCATACCCTAGTTCCTACTGTAAATCAGTTACAATTGGCATACCCCAGTCCTCGGTCATAGTGCCCCTCATGTTCGATATATGCTTCTCTGAGGTACAGGCTAGCACGGAAGCACTTTCCCTGAATAGGTTTGCAGACGACTGCAAACTAGGGGCCATGATTGAATCACCAGCTGAAACAGACACCCTCCATAAGGGTGTCACTGTGATGGATACCTGGTGTTGATAACTTGGCCTCAAGATGCATGCCACAAGGTGCATAGACATCCCCTTTGGATTACACCAATCACCCACTGACTATCACATAGGTGGTAGTCCCCTACATACATAAGACATTATAAGCGATCTTAGAACACACATAGATAGCATCCACTCCTTTGATAACCATATTGCCAAGGTGGTGTGGATATCCTTCCAAGTGGCCATCCTAATCTGTAATGGGTTTGTAGCCGGAACAAAGGCAGCCATTGTACCTCTGTACTCCTGACTTATGAAACACGTTCAAGGGTACAACACCCCATTTGGGGTGTACCTTACAAAACAGCAACGGCTTTAAATACCACAACATTAACACACCAAGAGGATTACTGACCTCCGAAGGATGACATATGCAGCACAAGTACAGAAACCCCAACTGTACTCATTTGCATACTGCATACTCAGAGGTGATCTCTGCTGAACATACAAGGCCCATGTCCACAACAATATTGATGGATATGCTCCACACAAGCAACATAAGCAAAAGCCACTGAGAGCAACATGCTTTGGGATCTGTACCCAAACGCAACGATGACTAGGACGTGCTGGAGGGATACATTCCTGCACCGGACACTCACCATGCTTTGGAACATGATTCCTATGTACATCAGGCAGGGACCCTCACTAGCACTCTTCAAGAGATACCTCGATAGGTGGATGGGAGACAGACATGTACGCCAGGGATCACTGCAGTGGCTGTACTGTACACAGGTGCAGGAAATAAATGGCTCTGCTGTTCACAGGCACAGGACACTAACCTAGGGAGGTGCTGCAAGTGAAAACACTGTAGTTGGGCTTACGAATGGACTTGGCCAGACATCTTAGTACCTAACTATGAACCTATGAAGCTATTACATGTCCTTTGTGCATGGATAATTGAATAGCTCTCCCATTTCAATTAGCTGTCATGCTGTTACACTGTCTAGTGACTACAAGCCATATGTATCCTGTTATTGTGTATTGTACATGCCAATAGACATACCTGATGTTTGCATAATATAACAGTAATGCTATGTAAAATATTTGACATGTCTACCTACAATACTGTACATTTCACATTTTTGCAACAATATCCCATAATGCAAAGAATTATTGCACAGCAGGACCACCTTAGACATGTTATTCTCAGTTATATGCCCGTACATATGCCTACTGTTACAGTATATCAACATATACTATCCCCTGTTATGGCACATACTTGTTGGACAAACCCTACCATTGACAGTGGCTGGAGTGGAGTTGTTGTGTTTAAAGCCCTTATGTAGCATCCCTTGTGGTGTATGAGGTGTTTACCTTGTGGCCCACAGCAGTACACACAATTTGTACAAGCGTTACTATTATCAACAAAACACTACATAATACCTTTTCCCACTGTATGCATTGCGTACACTTTCATTAATACAGAACAGGCACTACATACACTAACATACTGAGTGTTCTACATACCTTCTTAGTGGTCCAAGTTTACGAAAATATCTGTCTTGCTCCTTTCCTGTTTCAACAGTTCTATGGTATGAGCATACGGTTTGAATGTATGGCAAACCATCCTTTTATATGTAGATACCAGTAACATGTGGTATCCTGCCACCAATTGGTGTTCCGGAGTAGATGATTACATGCACATCAGCTGTGCAGCTACTCCATTAGCCAGTTACACGGCAACAGTGGGGTATAATTGAATACTCCACTTGGGCGTTGTCCTTTTGCCCTACCTTCAAGGAAGACGGCCTGGATGTGTTTTTTGTGATGAATTACAACTGCTATATGGAGAGAGACAGATATTTTGACTTCATGTCCCCCGTGGATTGTGTGTGACGACTAGAGTATGTAGTTCTACCTGTGAGTGTAGCTGTTATCTCAACCGTCTGATATGATACTACTGCAAACAAAACCTGTAACATCGGCGTCTGATCCATTGTACAACAGCAACGATGTCACATAGCTCCATTACAAGTGTGTCTCACAAGGTATGTTAAGGCTTCTGCAGATGTCATTGAGTGAGTGGATGTTTGTGATGTTATTGCAGTCTGTATTGCAATTGTTTCAGGTGTGGGGGAGATGGAGGTGGGTGTACATAGCAGATAAAGGTTTGTGGGGACTGCATTTTTACATATTCCATATGTGTGTGAGGGCTCCTTCCCTAATTGAAGACCTATCATTTAGTAGACTAATACTATGGTTATTGCAGGCTTATTCATTAAGTCATTGTTAATTGGTTCCTATATAGCATGCAGGTGATGTTGATCCTTCACTCCCTCCGGAAATACATTGATATGTAATGAAATGTTGCTACATTAAAGCTGTCTCGTGTAGTTCTGTCACAGATATTTGCACTCATTGTAGTTGTGTTGGTGACTGAACCTCTTTGGCTTGGGTTGCCACCTTTTCAAATGGCGATAGTGGGACATTTGCAGGACACACATCGGATTTTAGAGGCCGACACATACCCACGGTCAGTACAAAGGATAGAACTTAACTTTTTTCCTAAATAAGACGTTATTCTTGTAGCAGTTTAGTTGCTTATTATGTTTCTTTTAACATTTAGTTATTTTAGATATAGGAATAACTATTTTATGCAACTATAACATAAAATATGGGACATAATTATGTCCTACAATCTGAGGACATTTGCCCTTTTTAATATTTTTTGTCAGGACACAACTGCCCAAAGAGGGACTGTCCCTCTCAAAGTGGGACAGGTGGTAACCCTATGCCTAAGGCCAGCTATGACCACACCTACTGTAATAATCTACCTCCGAGTTAGCACGAACAGACACACGAAGCAAACACACACACCCACACACACATTACAGTCCCACGGAAACACACACCGCACTCACAACACACACTTACACATACTACAGCAATCAGAAACGTACTTAAACACAGTACCTACCTGGACCGCAGCACCAGCAGCAATAACTAAATGTCCCTTAACATTGTGATAATAGTACTCGCGGTTCTAATGTTCTGGTACTGTGGTCTTTCGGTCTTTAAGCCTCGTGATTACGAGTGTCGGTATGTAAAGCATTTGGTAGTTGGCAGTATTCTATTTATTTGTACCTCTATGGTTGTGTACGTGTTGTTAGCCTATCTATATATTTGCAGATATATGTATATCCGTATATATCGACATATATCTATCACCCTTTCTATCTGTATATTACATATATATATATGTATATATATATATATATATATATATATATATATATATATATATACAGAGAGAGAGAGAGAGTGAACACACCTTTTGTTGGGTACATGGCGGTGTATACTATTTCTTGAACTCCGCCCTTTTGTGTTTTAACCTGTCACAATGCACACCTGCCGTTGGTATATCTCGGGTAGCTTAGTGGTAGGTGATTGTGTACATGGTTGTGTGCTGTACTCCTGGCAGTGGTCGATTTACCTCTCAGAGCAGGCACTATTAGTACAAGGGTGAATAATGCTGATTTCACCTGTTCTGGCCATCTTTGACCATGATCTGCACAATATTCAGCACAGCTAAGACCTGTTTTGCGCATATCCATGTAGTCATGTTTAAACCACGCTTACCGTCACTTGCCGGCACATAAACCCGCTAACATGTGCTTAAACATGTTCTAATGACCTGCATCCAACATCCATTATTCGTGCCATTGGGATTACGTAACTGCCCTTGCAGGTCGTGGAACTGGGAACATGCACGACACAGTCAGTGGCTTTACCACTTGGGCATCTGGGATATGTACAAGTGTTAGTGCTTTGTATGTGGACTGTACTATGGCTGTTCCTCCATACTGCAATCAAATGTGTAACTCAGTTAGTTTACATATGGATGATACCTATTAATGGTATGTCCAAGTGATGTTTAATGAATGTGCTCCAGCTATGGGAATCCATGTCATAGTGAGCCACACACTGTAATGTGCTACACCTTGCTACAACCATAACTGGAGAATGCTGGGGTGATGGATACCTGTCATGGGTACTCTCCATGCTTTGGAACTGCATCCCTGATTATATTATATGGAGCCCCTCATTAACACACCAGGGAATCCATGCAGAGTGGGTGGGGAACAGTGATTACACACACATGGATCCCGCAATTGGCTGTGCTCCACAGAGGGACAGTTAGTTAATAAATGGGGTGGCAACAGCAGACACATTTTGCCTATGCTGATGAATGGCCTCTGACAATCAGGCATGTACCTACCGATGTACCTAGGAACCTATACATACAGTATCAGCACATGCTGTTAGCTTAGTTTACTGTTCAGGTGTTGACTTACCTTGTTCCAGTAGCTGTTGTGTGTGCAATAGTTGAGGGCTGCCTATGTAGGATTCACACAGTAGACCACCTATACATAACAATTTACAGGTGGTCGTGTGTGTGTGCCATCCATTTTACTGTGTGTGCAGGTGGAGAAGTGTGTCAGTCCATAGGGGCCTACACTGTCCGTGTATGTGCTATACGTTCCCTCTTTGCCAAGGCATGAGCATATTGGGCATGCCTCCATCTGCCTACTGGGGCTGGCACAGGGTGTTCGTGGTCTGAATCCCTCTGTGCTTGTGATGGCCTTGGCAATTGCGGTGGGCTGTGAGGGCCTTCACCATTATGTCCCTGCTGCAGCTGTTTCCGCAGGATCATATTATGTAGCATGGCACGTACTATGAAGATGTGGGCACATGTGCCTGGAGAGTACTGCAAGACTCCACCAGATATGTCCAAGCAACAGAACCGTGATTTCAGCATCCCAAACACACGCGCTATGATGATTCTGGTTTGGGCGTGTGCCTCATTATGGCGTTCTTTAATGGGTGTGTGTGCATTTCTGATGGGAGTCATCATCCACGGCTCCAGTGCATAGCCAGCATCCCCCACAAGGTGGCCATATGGGATGTCCCCCCCTGACAAATACCTGATACAGCTGTGAGGCATGCCAGATGTGGGAGTCATGGTAGCTTCCAGGGCTGCCAGCACACACATCCATGATAATGCCCTGGGCATTGCACACGACCTGGCAGTTGATGGAGTGGTATCCCTTGCGGTTTATGTAGCGCCTACCATGCTCACCGGATGGTGACTTGATATGTATGTGTGTGCAGTCTATTGCACCCAGTACCTCTGGGTAGTCTGCCACATGGTGGAAGAGACGCATATTGCTGGCCAACTCCTCCTGAGTTCGGGGGAAGTATATATGCTCATTGGCATGTGGTAACATGGCATCCAGGAACTGGTGGAGTACCCTGGATGCTGATGCTTGTGAGATCCCCATGATATCTCCAGTTGGCCTTTGAAAGGTCCCTGTGGCTAGTATTCTCAAGCTTACACATACCTTAGTTTCCACTGGGATGGGTTCCCCTCTGTTGTTTCTGGATCTGAGGTGTGGCCGGCACAGCTCAACAATTTGCTGTATGATGTCCCTGCCCACCCTGAAACGCTCTACTATCTCCAGATCATGTAGCCCCTGGTAGGTTACCCTTGGTCTGAACACTCTTCTCCTCCTCCGGGGCCTGAGGTGGTTGTCAGCATCATCCTCCACACCACCTTCAGTCTCTAACACATGGTGATGAATCACAGCTAGGGCAGCTCCCAACAAGTACATTGTAAAAGTTCCCCATCTGTTTACACCGATGGTGCAGTGTTTGGGAATACACGGGTGTGTGTGAGGTGCCTTCACAGTTTATACTATTGTGCTTTGAACACTGATGATGTCATAGGGTGTGTATGTACAATCAGAGCTACAGGGTATCTTATGTGTTTTACCACAGGTACTGCTATTGTGGTGCCTTTGGTGTTGAATTACATTTAGCTGCCATGGATCACCTCTTGCCCCTGCCTTAACTTTTCTTAACGATTCCCCTCCCATTGTCGGGCATGCATCCAGCAGCCTGCTTTCTTGTTTTGTACTTTCCCAAACCAGGATTGTGTTGTGAAATGTGTTCTATAGCCGATCTACTGCAGGTTTGCTTTGCTCTGCAGTGACAGTTCTCTTTTCTTTGCAATCCGACACCTCCCCTATCCTGTTCTGCAGGTTGCTACTAGCAGCCTTGTTAGCTGCCGTCAATGGCCCACTGTGAGTTAATAGGTGTTAATTACTCAGTTGTACTCCAATTACCCTACTGTGGCATTTCCTTATTGTCTTCCCATAAACTTCTGTTTGAGCTGTGGTGCGCGGCGCGTGCGTCAGCTTACCGGGTTTCAGGCACGTTGTCATCCACATACACATGTGCTTTCGGGCATCATGTGTGCTCTCAGCTAAGCAAAGCTATACCTACATCCACACCCCTATCATGTGGCTTTGCTTAGCAACGGGAAACCCGGATTTGCATTGCTCCAATGTGCTTACAGCTACGGTGGCACACCCCACTGCTGATGTCATGTATACCTCCAGACCACTCCTCTGTGTTGTAGCGCTGTGCCGTATGGTACATCCTTAGGCCGGCGGGACGTTTGCGATTCAGTATTACTTGCCTCATTTGCATGGCATTGACTGCTAATTCATAGTTACCACGCTGAACACTGTCATAGACCCTTAGCAACCCTTGCAGCTTGGTTGTGGTGTAGCATGCATACCATTGACTATTATGGTGAAATCATGATTTGTGTTGCATTGCAATTTTATGACATCTGTATATATTTTGCTTGTGTTCCCATTTGCGCACACATACCCTGCGGTTGTACTTTGCGTTACTGTGGCCATGACATTAAATGTTATTTTTTATGTGTTGTACATGTTTTGTTATGCCATTGCCTGTATATTTAGCCATTGGCATATGTTAACTTTGTAATACATGAGTCTGGTCCGCTTTCATGGCTCCGATGTTCTGTTTGGAAAAATGTAAACCATTTTTTTTTTTTTTTGGTTTACATTTCTGTATGCTTACGCTACGCCTGCACCACTTCATTAATCGCTATGTACCTTCATTTGCATGCTGCAGTACTGCGCATGGGGTGATTAGCATACCTGAGCCGAGATCTGCGCAGATCTGGCGTACGCTGGTAGTGCACGTGGAATTGGATCGTACCTGAATCTCTCTGTGGCTATATTTGACGTTATACCACCTACGCTACACCTGTGCTTGGAGCAAGCTTCATGAATCCCCGGGAGAGTCCTGCTCGAGACGCTTATTAGCTAAAGGATAACTAACTATGGTTATAGCAGATATTCTTGGTTAATTCCAGTAATATGTACATTTCAGGGCAGGGGATCTCACTTTAAGTTTTGTGCATTACCATTTGGCTTGTCTACTAAACGCAGAGTTTTCACTAAATGTCTGACAAATCATTGACATTTGCAGTGCCAAAGGGGGTGCTCATTTACCTTAATTCAACTGCTTGATCCAGGCAACATCTATGTAAAAGCTCCACAGGATGATACAGATTACTATAGAATGTTTTCAGCGGGTAGGTCTCATCCTCAGCATTCAAAAATACCAGCTGCGCCCTGGCTTTAGTTTCCGGGGGGCTGTATTAGACTCCTTGTGACTAAAAGCTTTCCTACCTCATGGCAAGATTTCCTCCTTAATAGCTTACTTCAAACTCATCCTCAGCCAGGAAGTCAATTCTGCCAGAGATTCCATCAGACATCTGGGGCATATTGCATCTTGAAATCTGATGATTCCTCTTGTAAAGCTCCCCATGGGAAAGCTGCAGTAGTTTCTTTAAAAAAATAAAAAAAACTATTGGCCCTAGCACCAGTGATCATTAGAGACTTCTATTCCTCTCTCTCCTCCCTTGCTTCCTTGCTTAAAAAATGAGATATTATGGTGGAAGGAAAACGTCTTAAACTGTACCCATTTTTTTAACACCCAGGGAATGTATCAAATGTATCGGGTGCTGGGCACAAGCAGCTCAGGCATGAACCTACTGTGCTTCTTAAGTAAATTTATAAGTGCAAGGGGCATGGGATAAGAGCCTTCAATGACAGTGGGGAAACTGGGGTCTGTAAAAGTCCTGACAGACAATACTACAGTCATGTGGTATTATAAAGAAATGTGTGGGGGTACCCACTCTTACCATTTGTGCAGACTTGCAAAGGAACTCTGGAATCTGCCTCAGGAGCTATAGCTGTTGCTCATAACTTCTTGCATCCCAGGGCAGGAGAACCTCTTAACAGACAACATAAGCAAAACCTTACTAAATCCAAATGAATGGATGCTGAAGAGTGAGGTCTTTCTTGATCCATTTCAAATGTGGGGTTAACAAGAGAGTAGACCTTTTTTCCATCTATGCAAAACAGATAACTGAGAAAGTTCTGTTCCAGAGCTCCCCATACAGGTCATGGAAGATGGATGCCTTCTACTCCTGTTGGACAGGACTCTTTGTTTATGCCTTCTCTCCACTACTCCTCATCCTCAGAGTACTTCAGAAGGTCAGGGAAGATCAAAGATCATGATTGCGCCTTCAGTGGCATAGGCAGCTCTGGTGCTCTCTCATCCAGGAGAGGATCAGGTAACTGCAACAATGTGTAGACCTTCTGTCACAGAACAAAGGGTCTGTAATTCATCCAAAACTCAAAAGACTGAGCATCACAGTTTGGATGATGTATCCATAGTCACTACCAGACATCTAGTGTCTGATGGTACGGTATCTGTTTGAGAAACTAGAAGACCAAGTACCAGAAAGTTGTATCTTGGTAAGTGGAAAAGATTTTCTAGATGGTGCTAATCAAAAGGGATTCCTCCAGAGTCAATGAGTTTGTTTCAAGTCCAGGACTCTTTCTTTTGACGTCATTATACAAGGGAGGTCTATTTTATTCCTCTATTAAGGTATGTTTTGTAAAATGCATCAGGCATTTCTGCATGCCTGCCCATGTCTCCTCCTGCCTATTCGTACCAGCACTTGAAGGTATTCCTCTAGGGGGTTAGTGCACCTCAGACATGCCAGAAAGCATCGCATCCCCTCCTGGAACCTCAGCTTTGTGCAGGAAAAACTCACTATAGCTCTTTTTGAGGCCTCCTCCTCTGCTCTCATAAAAATGCTTACCTGGAAAACCACTGATCTGAAGTTGTTGGTTTCATTTGTTCTTCAACCTGTGGGTTCGCCTCTGAGGATCAGATCCAACATGGCCATATACTAAAGCTCAAGGATCCGAAATCTGAGCTCCTCCCTTACCTATAATGGTCTGCCCTTCCCTCATCCCCCTCAGATCTTGTTTGCCGCACTTCTGCTTTCACAATGATTATGATTCTCTGAGCTGCTCGGGGGGGGGGGGGCTGTGGGTGAAGAAAGATTTTTTTTCCCTTTATTCTTAGCATTTATGCATTTGTTCTTTAGTCTACCTTCTTAGACCAAAAAAAAAAAAAATCTATATTCTTTATTCAAAATGAAATGGTTATTTACTGTTTCCCCTCCCTACCCTTTTTTCCGAGGCTGTCCATTTTCTTGTTAGGTTATCTCTCTTTATATATATATATATATATATATATATATATATATATATATCTATGAATTTCTATATACATGTATATATATATATATATATATATATATATATATATATGTATATATAAGATATAGATATATAGATATAGATAGATATATATAATATATACATATAGATATTTTATATATAATATATATATAAATTATATATATATATATATATATATAGTGTATATATATAACAGTATATATATATATATATATATATATATATATATATATATATGGTTCCCTATCAGAAGCCTGAAACACTATAAGTCTGAAAATCAAAATCCTGAAACCAAAAGCCTGAAAATTCAAAATCCCAAAAACTCAAAATCCTGAAAACACAAATAATGCTAATATGTCACTATAAAGACACTAATATCTACCAACTGACCCTGACCCTAACCCTAAGGTCCGTCACTATCGCACACTCACCTGACCCGCGCCCTAACCCTAACTCACTTAAACCCCTAACCCCAATATTTGTCACTATTGCATACATGCCTAACCTGCGCCCTAACCCTAACTCACTTAAACCGCCCCTAACCCTAACAAAAAAACAACCGCACACTTACCTGAACCCAAAGCATGACCTAACACCACAGGGCTAACAATAGCAAAGCCACAATGACGTCAGTATGTCCATTTTGAGTTTCAGGATTTTGGGTTTTCGGGATTTTGAATTTTCAGGCTTTTGGTTTCAGGATTTTGATTTTCAGGCTTATAGTGTTTCAGGCTTCTGATAGGGAACCATATATATATATATATATATATATATATATATATATATATATATATATATATGGTTCCCCTTCAGAAGACTGAAACATCATAAGCCTGAAACCAAAAGCCTGAAAATACACAAAATACATATTCTGACTTTAAACAACATAAACCATATTACTTTCCACTAAGTATAAGATGGGGGGCAACCCCCCTGCACCCACACCCTCTGCTACTTAAATATATCAACTCCGAGATTGCACTTCACTGCACTTCGTGACAACTGCTATGCTTTGTTTTGCATGTGTTTCTGTGTGTCTTTGTGCTGGCATATTTGTATTCTGTGTGTTTTCAGTCTTTTGAGTTTCAGGCTTTTGAATTTTCAGGCGTTTGGCAAGCCCTCCTGCACCCCCCACACCCCCCCCTACTTATATATATTAACTCCAAGGTCACACTAAACACCAACACACAAAACACACCGACATACATTCCACACCCCCATCGCACACACATCACACACATACAAACACCGCCACTCTCAACACTGACACACTCGCACTGTCACCTATACCCTAACCCACAACTGACACTCCCCGACACTCACAAACACACAAACCCTCTCCAAAACACCTTAAAAACACCACAACCTAATGCGCCATCAGTACTGCGGGTTCAACATTTCAGGATTCGATATTCTGCAGTTTTGTCCATCTGCAGATTCGACACTTTGGTCTCCAGATACTGAAATTCGACTGCCCATAGTCTCTTCGAAGCCGAGGTAGACAGCATGATGATGGAGTTTCTCAAGTCACAAATCAAGCTGGAGATTTTGCCAGCTCTGCCCTCTTCTGGATCCGTGAGCCATATTCCTACCTTTGCTGTGATATCTCCTCCTCCTTGTCCTCTCCAATCCCCGGGTTCGGAGTTATCAGGCCTGAAGATACCTGGAGCCAAGATGTCAGAGCCAGCAGGTACTGTTAGCTTGACTCTGTTTTCCTTGACTTGCCCATCTTTGACCATTTCGGAGCAGAGAGAGCCGTAGCTTCAGTGCCAGGTCCGAGGGATTGATGTCTGTTATGAAGCTTTTGGAGCTGTCTCTTCCTCTTGCGGCTTTGGCTCTTGATGACTTGCCTTTGACTCTTCACTTGGATCCAGGGTGGTGGGGATTAGTGGAGTTTCATCTTCAACAATTCCGGCTCCGGTGGTGTTCCTCTTGAGATGTTCATCGTGCATACAGCTGCAGTCATAACAGATGGGTTCTCCTGCCGTCAGGCGGGTCCTCGGTCGGCCGAATTCCAAAGTCTAGGTCCGGCGTCTGTTGTCGTCGCTTCTTCCCTGACGTCAGTGCGACAGGGGTATAAAAGAACCAGCCGACGCCATTTTCTTCAGTCTTTCTTGCCGCGCGGTGCCCGAAGCAGAAGCAGTTCACAAGTGGCGGTCAGCCAGCTCCTGAGATTACGAAAAATTTGGAACCTTAGTCTTCTTAAAAGCTAAGTACCCCATTGGGGAAACTTTTTCTTGCCTCAGACCGATGTCAGACAAAGTTAATAATTGTATTTCTTGTAGGAAGCAAATACCGCATAAGGATTTCCATTCCCTTTGTATACCTTGTTTAGGCCCAGACCACGATGTCTCGGTCTGTTGTTTTTGTGCTACATTCAACAAACACACTATTAAGCGTCGGGCGGAGTTCGCCCAGCATTATTTTGGGAAAGCATTTAACTATACTGTGTCATCGGACACTCCGACTCCGGTTTTGTCTAAAAAACGCAAAGACAAGGACCGACACTCGAGGTCCACAGCCTCTACCGACACCATGCCAAAGCCGACTACACGTGGTCCGGTTCTCAGCGAGGCGCCTACGCAGCCCCTGATTAGCGACGACACATCTTTGGCGGTGTCTCCTGTACCTGAGGTCGCAGGCTCCTCGGCCCACACCTTGACTACAGATACCGAAGCCACGCTTGGCGTTGAAACACAGAATGTGGACAGGTCCACCTCCACTCAGGGTGTCTTCAGACCTTCCTCTTCTTTCTCCATCAAGGCTTTCACCAAGTCTAAAGCTACCATGCATCCTAAGAGACCAGCTACATAGGGCCCATCTCCAGGCCCCATGCCTAAGAAACAGATGCTTAAAATGGCTGAGGATTTAATTACCCTAATCAGAGGTTCTCAGCCACCTCCGGACAAAAGACCCAGAGTGGAGGAAGATTCCCCCTCCTCTGATCAGGGCTCCATTATTTCAGAGCACTCTGATTATCAGGAACAGTCTTACTCCCCTTTTGAAGACTCTGATGCAGAGGAATCTATTCCTTCTGTATCCCCCCGAGGATTACTCATTTGGTGAAACTCTGCATACCTTAAGGGAACACTTCCACTGGGAAGGCCAGGATTATTCAGATTCCAAGAAAAGGCTCAGGGAATTTCTTTTGTTACCCCAGCACAGGCCACTGGCTATACCTCCTGTCCTGGACATTCTGGATGATGTTTACTCAGAGGCCTGCCTTGACCCGGACTCTCTTCCTCCAGCTACAGTTAAGCCTGACAGGTACTACAGGGTTCCTGACTCACACCAATTTCTATACAAAAGCCATGCTGCTGACCTAGAAAGCATCTCACAGGGGCCAAGGTAGTTAAGGCCTCCATTGCCAAAAACCCATTCCCTTCCGAGAGAGATTCCAGATCCTTAGAAAGGTGGGGAAAAAAGGTATATACCTTGGCTACCTTATCCATGAGGGCCTTAAACTGTCTGTTGCATGTGCTAAAATACCAACAGTTTCTGTTATCTCAATTGAAAAGTAAAATGTCACAACCTGAACAACCAGACATGAAGGAGTTGCAGGATTTGATGCATAGTGCAGAACAAGTGGGTAAACGTACCTTACAATGTGGTTTTGATGCTCTAGAGGCCTCATGTAGAGCTGCTGTTGCAGGCTCAGTCATACGTAGGCATGCCTGGCTCAAGGAACAAGCCTTGCCTGATCATGTCAAAGCTAAATTACTAGACGCCCCTCTACAAAAGGATGTACTATTTGGGGCAAATGCTGAGGAAGTATTACGGAAAATGGAGGAAAAGGCTAAATCAATGCAAACTGTGAAAGAATTTCTGCAGGTTCAACCCCCACGTTTTAGTAGAAATTGGTCTTCCAAAAACTGGTCCTTTCCTGCCACAGACAGACCCCAAAGAGGTAGATACAGGCACCCGAGGGGCAGAGGACAAACACAAGGCTCATACAGAGGCAGACAATGGCAAGGTGTTACACAAAGAGGTGGTGAGGACAACTCGCAATCTTTCAGAAAGCAAAACCAATGACTTTCCCCTTTGCATGCCAACCAGGTCTCAAATGGCAGCCCCCGTAGGAGGAAAGCTGGCACTGTTCTCAAAAAATTGGCATATTGTCACAAAGGACAAATGGATCCTGAACATTATAAACAGAGGCTACAAATTCCATTTTCATACCCTTCCAAAAATCAAAGGCATGCCAAACCTGCTACACAAAGGGCAGAGGCACAAAAGCAAATTTCAGATCTTATAAACATGAAAGCTATTCAAGAGGTACCTACACACGAACAAGGTCAAGGTTTTTATTCCAGGCTATTTCTGGTGCCAAGGAAGGGAAAAGATTGGAGACCTATTTTGGATCTTTCCATCCTAAACACATTCCTACTCATGCCAAAATTCAAGATGCTCACTCTACAGCAACTTCTTCCCATGCTGGGCAAGGAGTCTTGGCTGGTAACATTGGACCTCAAGGAGGCATACCTGCATGTCCCAATCAGACAAAATTGCAGAAGATACCTCAGATTTCTTGCAGGTTCAACGCATCATCAATTCTCTGCATTGCCCTTTGGTTTATGTACTGCGCCCAGAGTATTCACAAAATGCCTGTCATCAGTAATTGCCTACTGCAGACTTCAAGGGATACAAATATACCCTTATTTGGACGACTGCCTGATCCAAGCGGACAGCAAGCGCATTCTTCTGAAACATCTGGCTTATGTAATAATGTTATTAAACTCTCTAGGTTACACAGTCAACAAAGAGAAATCAAGACTAATACCCTCTTGGAAGATAATTTTCCTGGGTGCCAATTTGGACACAAACACCCAGATGGCCTACCTCACGCCAGAGAAGCAGGGGCAACTAATTCAATATTTCAGAACACTGGCAAATTGTACCAGGCTGACTGCAAGGAAAATCCTGCAGGCTCTGGGATTCATGGCATCTTGCATCTTACTAATCCCATGTGCAAAACTGCATATGAGAAAACTTCAATGGTACCTAAAAAAAACATATGGTCTCAACACAGCCACAGTTTGGAAACAATAATACCACTAATTCCATGTCTGCAAAAGGAATTTCTGTGGTGGGCTCAAGCATGCCAAACAAACACAGGTCTTCCATTCAGCAAGCCTCAAGCAAATCAAGTCATCACAACAGACGCCTCGGACTACGCCTGGGGGGGGCGCACATGATAGACCGGTGCATTCAGGGCAAATGGACCCAAAAAGAAAAGCACCTTCACATCAATCAAAAAGAAATGCTAGCAGTGATAAATGCTATTACAGCTTTCAAGGACCTTCTACAACCAGGCCAGCTATTGATAAGAACAGACAACACCACAGTTATGTGGTACATAAACAAGCAGGGAGGAACACATTCTTATCCCCTATGCAGACTGGCCATGTCACTTTGGAACATGGCCATGGACTTACAAATGGAACTACAAGCACAGTACTTGCCAGGCAAGGAAAACACGCTGGCAGACAACCTAAGCAGGAATATGACAGATCCACACGAATGGAAGTTGCATCCAAAAGTTTTACAGAAATAACCCAAGAATGGGGAAGGCCAGACATAGATCTCTTTGCCTCCCACAAAAACCATCAATTGACAAAATTCTGCTCAAGGATCTTCCATCCAAAGGCCTGGAGAGTGGACGCTCTCTCTTTCAGTTGGACATCAATGACAGTTTATGCCTTCCCACCTCTTTCTCTGCTGCCCAAAGTCCTATTGAAGACCAGAGCAGACAGACCAAAGATGATCCTCATTGCTCCGGACTGGCCAAGGCAACACTGGTACCCACTCCTGAGGAGCCTGACGCATTCCCCACCATGGACCCTGCCTCTAATGCCTCTTCTTCTGACTC
This sequence comes from Protopterus annectens, assembly GCF_019279795.1. Taxonomy (NCBI): domain Eukaryota; kingdom Metazoa; phylum Chordata; order Ceratodontiformes; family Protopteridae; genus Protopterus; species Protopterus annectens. The sequence continues at coordinate 386,316,038 of NC_056740.1, read as the reverse complement.
AGCACAGCTTCAAAACTCTTCACAGTCAACTGAAAACACTCAATCTAGCCGCATGGAAGATTCCTTAGCATCGCAGCAGGCCCTGCTCTCCAAGGAGGTGAAGGATGTCATTTTGGAGGCCAGAAGGCCATCAACTAGAAAAGCTTACTCTGCAAAATGGAAACGTTTTTGTGTTTGGAATGAGAAAAAGGGTCAGTGCCCTGGAAAACTGAATTTACTTCAAATACTACAATATTTGACTGAACTGCTAAGCAGTGGACTTTCGTTCTCCTCCATCAAAATCCATGCCTCAGCCATTTCTGCAGAATACAACACTGATCCACCTTTATTCTCTCACCCTCTATTAAGACAGTTCCTCAGAGGGGCTAAGAATGTAAGACCTCCAAGAAAACAACCAATACCTGCTTGGGATCTTAATTTCATTCTGGAAAAACTGACTTTGCCTCCTTTTGAGCCAGCTGCCTCATCAGATTTACAATATTTGTCCTGGAAAACAGCTTTCCTTCTGGCTATCACTTCAGCTCGTAGAGTTTCAGAACTACAGGCTCTTATGGCTGTCCAGCCTTTTATCATCTTCCATCAGGACAGAGTTTCATTACATACCAACCCGTCCTTTATGCCTAAAGTGGTATCCAGGGTAGCTTTAAATCAGGCCATACATTTACGTACTTTTTATCCTAATCCTCAAAACAAAGGGGAGAGATTACTGCATTCCTTGGACATCCACAGACAACTGCGTTATTATTTGGACAGAACAAAACCTTTCAGAAAATCAGAACAGCTTTTTGTGGCCTATGTGGTAGGAGTTCAAGGAAAGTCAATATCCAAACAGACAATCTCAAAATGGATAGCCCACTGCATACGCTTTTGCTATTCCTTTCATGGCAAAACTGTACCTACAGGCATTAGAACTCATTCTACCAGGGCCACAGCCATCTCTGCAGCCTTCCTCAGAGGAGTTCCTACCCAAGGATATTTTAGAAGCAGCCACTTGGAGTTCTGTGCATACCTTCTCTAAGCACTACAACCTACCATTATACTCCAAATCTAGAGCAGGCTTTGCCACTGCAGTCTTGCAGGGCATTTTGGCTCTTCCTAGCTCCACCTAGGTGCCTACCACCCCTTTCTTAGCTTTGGGATTCTACCTATCTGTTATGACTGCAGCTGTATGCACGATGAACATAGTACAGTTTTGTACCTACCATAAATGTAGATGTTCGAGTGTTTATACAGCTGCAGTCCAGGTTTCCCTCCCTCCTTCCCCTGTAGGGGTCTTTTTATGGTGTATTTGCTTGCAACTACTGGTCTTTGATTATATTGCATTGCATGATTACATAATTTTATGTATTGCCTTCTTTCTGGGGGCACCTGACATCTGGGGCAAGAAAAACTGAAGAAAATGGCGTCTGCTGGTTCTTTTATATCCCTGTCGCACTGACGTCAGGGAAGAAGTGACGACAACCGTCGCCGGACCTAGACTTTGGAATTCGGCCGACCGAGGACCCGCCTGACGGCAGGAGAACCCATCTGTTATGACTGCAGCTGTATAAGCACTCGAACATCTACATTTATGGTAGGTACAAAACTGTACTTTCTCAATCTCCCTTAGCATTCAAGGTGGTGGAGAGGGTTTTATCTGTGCCCAGAAGAGCCTTAACTCTCCCTGCTTTGGAACCTGCCCACCCTGCAGTTATTGTGCTTGAGACATCGGTTCTGTCACCTCCACGACAACTTGCCCAGAAAGACTTCCAAACCATTTCACCTTTGGAGCATCCCAAGTCTTCCGACACCTTCCTGGAGCACCCCACCGAGGAGGTCCCTCACTAGTGTCAATGAAAAAGGAGGCAGTTGGATTCCCCTTTGGAATCTCTCACTGAGGACACAGATATTGATGAAGGGGAAGGGTCCCCTAGATCACTACCTGAAGATGTCTACTTTGGGACATTATGGAAATCCTTCATCAAAAATGTGGTTGGTCTTCCCAAAACCCTAATCCCAAGGAATTGGTGTTTCTGGACGCTTTTGGGTCGGGCCCATCTATTTCTTGGGTGTCCCATCCCTTGCGGATCTCCTTATTGATCTTGTTTCCCTCAGGTCATGGAAGGAGCTGGACACAGTGGAACCCATTCCTAAGTGTCCTGTCAAGATCCTGAGTGCCCCTTCAGACAGACCCCACTGGACTAAGGGCGTTCCCGTCGATGCCATTGTGGTTGCAGCAGCCACCAAAAAGGAGCTGGCCCAACAAAGCTCCACAGTCCATCCCCCTAAAAGGGAGTCTAGAGCTTTTTACAGGTTTGGTAAGTGGGTATACGTTTCAGTGACCTTCACATTGAGTGCTGAATTATTTGGCACAAGTAACCAGGCTACAGAGGGACTTGGTCAAGGGACTATTGAGTTCTGTCCCTGGGTCCATGTCTGCCGAGCAGCAGAAGACCTTTCCCTCTAGAATGGCCACCCTACAGTCCATATTGGTTCATGACCCAGAGACTCCCCATACTCTGGAATAGACTGGCCATAGATGTGAAGCAGAGTGCCTCCTTGGCCCTATTCAAAAGGAACCTTGACTATTGGATGGGAGATAGGAAATTCACCCCGGGGATCATGTCAGTTGCCCTAATAGACAGGGGTCCAGGGAAGTAAATATTGTGGGAAGAAATATCCAGGGAGTTGTTATGGCTAGGCTTGTATAGGCCCTAGGGCTGATAGCCTAGTACCAACCTATGAACCTATATTGAACACGTCCATGAGGTTAATTTCTCATGCTGCAGAAGTTACCTCACAGGCAGCCGGGTCAGGATGCGGATCAGCTCTGTTTGGGCCAGCTGTCAGATGCACACTCCCAAAGTGAAAAAGACGGAAAGACCTTGTCTGCTGTCAGAATCCGCTTTGCTGCACCACATCCTAGGAACACAATTTGTGAGAGATGCAGTTACATAAAGAAGCTAGACTCTATGCTTTCTCCCTCACAGGCCAATATATCTGGCACTGAGAAGGTTGTCAATACAATCACTACATCTCAAACACCACCGACAACTAAACAACACACACCCACATATGCGTAGGTTCTCAACAAAAACAAACCCAAACAAAGGAGACTTCAGAGGCAAAAACACATGAGAACTCCGCAACCCTCCACACCATATGCCATGCATATTCCACACAATTGTCTTGCAACCACTAAGGCCTAACCATAAACCCAACATATTAGGTTCATAGGTAGATACTAGGCTATCTGCCCTAGGGCATTTATAAGCCTAGCCAGAGTGTGATTGGCTTTCGCCTCCCTGTTAGATTAGTTAACTGTGCCTCTGCATAGTAGGTCACAGAAGATAGCAATTTAAGGTTAGTTTACTGTGCCTCTGTCTAGCAGGGACACAGAAGAGATCTCAGGGGTAAACTTACGATCTCCCATCCACTCGTCAAGATTGCTCTTGAAGAGGGTCAGTGAGGGGCACTGCCTAACATGAACTGGGATTCTGTTCCAGAGTGAGGGGAACCAATGGGATATGAATCTGTCCCTCCAGCATGTCCTATTTATTGCTGTGCTGAGGTTCAAGTCCCTGGAGCGTGTAGCTCTAAGGGATTTGGATTTCCTGAGGTGGAGCATGTCCATTAATTTTGGGGTTAGACATGGCTTTGTACATCAGGCATAGATCGCCTCTGAGTAGGTGGTAAGCAACTGAGTAGAGCTGGAGTTTCTTTAGTCGAACTGCGTAGGGCATCTGTTTGAGGCCCGTGATCCTCTTGGTGAGGTACTTTTGGGGTCTCTCCAGTTGCGGCAGGTGTCGGGTAAGGTACATCCCAAATGGGGCATTGTACTCGATTATGGGCTTGATGAGTAGAGGGGCACGATGACCTCTTTTGATCTAGATGTGAACCCTTTCATGATAAGGTGGGCTATATAGAAAGTCTTTCTAACCACTTTGGCAACGTGATTGTCAAAGGAGAGCTTGGGTCCCCAAATCCCTAATTACTTCTTCCGTACTTAATGGATTACCACCTATGTGGTAATTTGTGGGCACTTTGTTTTTCCCAAAGGGGATGACTATGCACTTTTTGGCATTTAGCTTGAGGCCATGGCTCTGGCACCAGGTATCCGTCTCTGTGAGACCCTTTTGGAGGGATGCTTGTGTCAGCCAGAGAGTTGATTATGGCTCCCAGTTTGCAGTCATGTGCGAACTTGGTCAGCCGTAGTCCTCCCGTGTTAGCCTGTACCTCAGAGAAGTATATACCAAACACGAGGCGTCCCAGGACTGAGCCTTGTGGGACGCCAGTTGTAACTGGTTTATAGTCTGACATGGCACCTGCAATTCTGACCATGTGGGTTCTATCCCTGAGCCAGTTTGCAACCCATCTTATGACACAGGGGTTGATATTCAAGCTGGTAAGCTTATTTATGATGCCTGAGTGGGTTATTGTGTCGAAGGCTTTTGCAAGGTCCAGGTAGGCTGTGTGGACTACCTTCCCCTCATCTATGGCCTTGGTAACTGTTTCAAAGAAGTCAACTAGGTTTAAGAGGCAAGATCTGCCCTTAACAAAGCCGAATTGGGTAGGGTCCAGTGTCTGGAAATTCCCAATGTCTTTGTTTATGAGTTCCATGATGATACGCTCCATAGCTTTGCAGACCAGACTAGTCAGGCTTATAGGGCGATAGTTCCCGGGGTCTGTTGTGGCACCACCTTTGGGACCCCTGTTGCTGTACACCATTCTTTGGGTACGTATCCTGTAGTAAGGCTGAGTTTGAACAGTGACTTTATGTGAGGGTTCAGTTCTTCTTGGAACTCGTGTAAGACGCAGCCCGGGACACCTTCAGGTCCCATTGATGCTGTGGTTTTTGCTTTGGAGAGGGCAGCTTTCACCTGTGCATCTATGATGTCTGGGAGGCTACATTCTTTTGGGATAGACATTTGCTCTTTTGGGGGGGAAGGGGGGGAGTTTGCACTGAATTTGTCTGTCAGGATGTTGGCAATGTCTGTGGGTTCAGTGTATTTTTTGCCATTTTGCACCAACTCAGAGCATATCTGGGAGTTGCCACCCAGATTCCTGACATAACTAAAGAAGGCCTTGTGATTATCTTTAGTGTCTTGGGCAATTCTTCTTTCGAAGCTGGCCTTTGATGATTTTATGAGGGATCGTAGTTTCTTGCTAGTACCGATCAGAGATGCTTTCCCTTTTTGGGATTTTGCTCTCTCATGTAGTAGCTTCCTCCTTCTGTTGTATAGTCTATTTATGGCTAGGGTCCACCAGACAGGTCTCCTGCTTTTGGAGGAGTGAGTCTTGGTTTTATTTGGGATAGCACGATCCATGCATTCCTCTAGGTGCTCATAGAATGCGTTTGTAAAGGATTCTGCGGTTCGGGCGGTATTTTCCACTGGCCTGGGGGCTTTGAAGGATTCCACCTCGGGTTTGAGAAGTGTGAAGTTTGCTTTTGAGACTCCACTGTGAGATGCCTCTCACTAGGCTGGATAAGGATAAAGTCACGGTTAGTTGTCCGTCAGGTGCCAGAATCTGCCACATCACAAACTCACTCAAGTTTCTCAACAACAGGTACTGTTTTGACTCTATCATAGTCTATGTTGCCATGAATGACTTGAGACATGCCTCCCTGGACTATATGAAGAGAGACGTGATTGAGCTCACTGAATGTGTTCCAGGCAGGTATGTCCCTAGCCTTAAGCAGCATTCTACTGTCACCCAGAATGATGCCTTGATGCAACCAGAAAGTGATTGGCTTTAACAGTTGGCTTAGTTTCTGGTGTCATTCCAGGGGAATCCAGTGCTAGACAGCCTCAGAAGATATAATTGACAGATCAATATGCTTTGCTAGAGATGGCCTGTGTCTGTCTCACTTGGGCTTCAGGCTTCTGGCAAAGGCTCTTGCCTCCCCCACAGTGCCTTTTTAGTTAAAGTCATGAGGCCGATATGACCAACATAAACATTTCAACAAAATGCAAATTAAAGGTCATGCTGCCAAACGTTAAGAGTCTAAACATGAAACTGCACTCATTGCAAGCTTTCTTAATCCTAGGAGATGCTGATATTTGTGCAGTCACAGAAACCTGGTTCAAAGCTGCGGCGAGCACCCCACCCTTACCTGGTTACTTGTCCAATCATGCATTTAGACCCCAAAATGTGGGCAGCAAAGCCAAAGGAGGTGGAGTTTCAATATATATTAAAGACACACACACACAACTCCAGGCTTATCAAACAGTATGATGTACAAGAGACACTCCAGGTGCAGTTAACCATTGACAAGAGGCCTTTTCAAATTATAGCTAGCTACAGGCCCCCAAATGTGACTTAAGATGCGACTCCACCTGTCTGGACCTCCTCATATCTGTCAAGATTCAACCCTTTACCCCGATCCTGGTTGACTTTACTTACCCAGCCATAGATTAGAAAAACTACTCATGCCAGAACACAAATGCCCAGAGATTCCTTGATTTTTATCAGTGCAAATGCCTTGGAACAGCTAGTCGATACCCCCACAAGAGGTGATAACATCTGGGATTTGGTATTAAGCAACATGAGTAACCACTGCAGCACCTCTACGGTATCATTCTCCCTGGTATGATCCGACCATAAAGCGGTCATTTATGAAGTCACCATCTCCCGTGACCCCCCCCCCCCCTTGCTAGGGTCAAACAAAAAAAGTCTCCAGAGCTGATTACAACCTCCTGAGGGATGGTATAAACAGCTTCTCAGCCCCCTCCCCCACTGTAGGAACTGGCACTAATGTCCAAATCCACACAAAAGTACTATATGAGCACTTATAGATGCATGGAATCAGGAATACTTGACAGGACAAAATCATCCTCCACAAGGAAGAGTAGATGTGTCTGGTAGACAGCTGCAATAAATAAATTATATAACAAAAGGAAAAAATTGCTGTCCAGGACCAAGAAGGAGCAGGTGCCGAAATGGAAGCACTCTCTCCTTAGCCTGAACAAGCAAATAAGAGCACTAGTGAAGTACTCTAAACCAACTTTGAGTCCAAATTGGCCACATCTACTAGAGACCGTCATAAGGCTTTCTTCACATATGTCCTCATTCTCAAAAGAAACACTCAGATCTGTTCAGAACTGGTGGCCAAGGACACCACATACATAAATGCTGTAGATATAGCCAATCTACTGGCTGACAGATTCAGTGAAAACTTTTCCCCTCTGTCCCCCCATCAGCAAATCAGGACATCCCCAGTACCTGCCCACCCCTTATCTCTAGGGAACAGGTCATCACTGCCCTCTCAAAGGAAAAAATAGAGCCTTCATGGGACCCGATAACATCCCAGACTGCATCCTTCATAAACTCAGGCATAAACTTGCAGCACCATTAGGCACCCTATTCAGCCAAAGCCTGAGTACCGGCTTTGTCCCAGCCAAGGGGAGGACAACCACTGTCATCCCATTACACAAAGATGGAGCGTCCACCGATCCAGGAAATTATAGACCCATCAGCCTAACTAGCCTGATCTGCAAGGCCATGGAACGGATTATCATGGACCTCATCAACAGGGACATTGGCAACCTCCAAAAACTTGACCCCACACAGTTTGACTGTGTGAAGGGGAGGTCATGTCTGTTAAATCTGGTTGACTTCTTTGAGACAGTCACCAAAGCCATGGATGAGGGGAAGACGGTGCACACTGCATACGTTCACCTGGCCAAAGCCTTCAGCACTATTCTTCACTTGGGCATAGTAGATGAACTGTCTCAGCTAGGCATCAATTCATATGTTACCAGATAGGTAGTAAACTGGCTCATTGATAGAACCCACCTAATCAAAATAGGGGAAGCAACCTCAAGCAGTAGACCTGTAAGAGCAGCGTACTCCAGGGATCGTTCTTGGAGCCTCTGTTATTCAGGATGTACTTCTCTGAGGTGTAGGCCAAAACCAGTGTGCTGTGGCTGACTAAGTTTGCAGATGACTGCAAGCTGGGTGCAGTCATCAATTCCCCAAGTGATGTGGCTGGTCCTCCAAGAGGGTCTCACCCAAACAAATGACTGGTGCCAGAAAGTTGGCCTCAAGATGAATGGCAAAAAATGCGTCATCATTCCCTTTGGGGAGAGTGACATCTCAACATATTATCACATTAATAACGTTCTAAGTACACAGTCAGTAGTGAGGGCTTTGGGCACCCAGGTTGTTAGCAACCTGACTTTTGACCACCATGTTGGTTCCATTGTACAGAACGCTTTCTACACAGCCCACCTCATACACTCATACATAAGAGTATCTCATCCAGGGACAGTGAGGTTATAACATCCCTGTATTCTTCCCTTATGAGTACAATTATTGAGTACAATACCCCCTTCAGCATGTACCTCATAAAGCACATGAAGCAGCTGCAGAGACCACAGAGGTTCTTCACCAGGAGAATCCAGGGCCTCAAACATCTACCATACACAGGTAGGCTAAAAGCCCTGTCCCTCTACTCAGTTTCATACAGACTCTTCAGAGATGACCTCTGTCTGGCATACAAAGTAATCTCAGACCCTGCCTTGATGGGACTGCTGCATATCCGCAAGTCAAGCTTCACTCTAGCAACCCGTACATGAGACCTGAACCTGGTCTGTGATATCAATAGGACTTGTTGGCAGGGCAGGTTTATGTCCCAGACTCCCCATCTGTGGAATAGACTCCCTGTCCATGTCAAGCAGAGTACCTCATTATTCCTGTTTAAGTGCAACCAGGATAACTGGATGGGAAACAGAAAATACACCCCTGGGATTCCACCTGTATCCCTGCTGGACAGGGGCTTTGGGTGCTGACTTGTCTAAACATGGGCTAAACTCTTGGCTAGGCTTATAAGGACCTCAGGACCAATAGCCTAGTATCCTCCTGTGATCCTATGAACAGGCTTTTTCCAGGAACCAATGTGGGAGTAAAAAGGTGTGGTTCCAAAGATCTTAAGGTTCTTTACAGGATTCACATGGAGGCCTTCCCTCCAGGGGCTGAGGGGAAATGGTACTAGAGGTAGATGCCGCCCTTGTGGCCTAGGGGGTCTGATGAATCAAGGGTCTTGAGATACCTTCTTGGACAGCCCCAATCAGCAATCTTGAAGGATTGTCTCACTGTTCATCTCTGGAGGCAGTTGTTGGATGTTTGCTTCCCCGGCTGTTGGGTGTAAAGACAATCACAAATGGTCATTGAGTATTAAAAATTATATCCAGAGGTTATTCCATACCCTTTTCCCAAACTTCCTCTCCATGCAAGAGCTTCCTTGATGTTCTACTCAAAGGGTGGCTGCAGCCTTAGAAATTTCAGAGCTGCTCACAGTCATGCACAGTGTCCCCCTAGACCAACTCAGCTTAGGTATCTCTTTTTAGTTCCCAAAAAACAAGGGACTTCAGGCGCATTTTGGTCCTTACAACCCTCAACAAGTCTGTAGCCAATTCAAAGTTCCAAACGGTCACAATTCTGTCCATTCTGCCTTTCTTGCAGAAGGACAACTGGATGTACTCTGTAGAGCTTCAGGACACACATTGTTGCGTCAAGATCAACAGACACTCCAGAAGGTTCCTCCGCTTCTGGCTGGGAGCCAGTGGTTTCCAGTTCAGAGTACTCACTTTTGGTCTCGCCACAGCCCCCAGGGTGTTCTCCAAATGCATGGCAGTAGTGGCAGCTCACCTGAGACTGCAAGGATTCCATGTGTTTCCCTGTCTGGGCAATTGGCTCCTAACTGTTCCCACCAGGCATTGACTTCTACAAGCCAGAGAATATCTGTTCCAGCTTGCCTCAACCTTGGGCATTTCCATCCATTTCAAAAGTCTCACCTGCAACCAGTACAACTAATAAGATTTCATAGAAGACGTGTGGACATCACTTGTTCCTTTGCTCTTCTACCACTGGACAGAATCTCCACCTTGAGACTCCTTATCAAACAAATCTTGGATATTCTTTCTCCCCGGCAAGTCTTGTTCTAAGAGCCTTGAGGTCCATGGCTGCCACAATTATCCTCATCCTAGTAGCATGCCTCCATATGAGAATACTTCAGTGAACTTTAGCAGTCCAGTGGTCCTTTCTTTGGTATCCTCTCATGCATGCAAACAATCTCTTCTCTGGTGGCTCCAGTCGGAGGAAATCGAACATTGTTGACCATTCATCCTTCCTCCCCCAAAGGCCACAGTGACCACAGACGCTTCCCAGTTCAGGTGGGCTGGGAATTATTTGGGGCAGGCAGTCCAAGGTACGTGGTCCTCTCTAGAGACCAATTTGCACTTAAATGTCCTGGAGATGAGAGCGGTGCTTCTTGCATTGCAAGCCTTTCAATCCTCTCTTCCGACAGGGACCATTGCAATTCAGATAGACAACGTGTCAGTGGTCTGGTACAACAACAAACAGGGAGGAGCCAAGTCTAACCCCTTGTGTCGAGAGGCCATGATGTTGTGGCAATGGGCGATCTCTTCCAACTGCTTTCTAGTAGCAACACATTTTGGGGAAGTCAAACATTTTGGCGGACAGGCTCAGCAGAACCATTCTGATGCCTCACGGCTGGTTTCTAAATACTTCAGTGGCAATACCCTGTAGCATATCCTGTATCAATACTTATCAATAGCTCCATCCAAGAAAATACAGCACCAGATGTCTGGAAAAAATTCTTCATAATATCCTCCACAAGGGAGGAAATTCTGCATAACTCTCAAATTACAGGCCTATTGCCATATGATCCCCCTTATCCAAGATACTGAAAAAAATGTACACATAGACAAATACTAAACCACCTCTTACAAGAAATCTAATTGCAACCACACAGCATGGTTTCCGACCTTCGCACAGTACTATCACTGCCCTCCTGTCATTCACACAGAACATTGCCCAAGCCAGAGATGCTAATAAACTCATATCACCTCTACTCCTCAACCTATCCAAAGCATTTTATACTGTTTCCCATCTCATCCTTCTAAATGTACTTTCCAACCTACAACTCCCTATCCTCTACTACTTCGTAGTTTAACAGCTGCCTGTCAAATGGATATCAGTCCATCAGATGGCAAACATCCTTCTCCCCTTTCCGTCCTAAGACTGGGGTTCCCTAGGGCTCTATCCTGGACCCCCTACTCTTTAATATATTTACAGATAACCTCCATGTCTCCTTCCCCCACTGTACCTTAATACAGTACACAGATGGTTCCATAACTATTAACACCTCTGACAATATGCAGTATCTCTACACTGTCGCTCAGCAATTTCTGCACTTAGAACAATGGTCAACTGAAAACAACTTGCTTCTCACCCCCAAAAAGACCAAGCTTCTCCTTTTCCTTCCAAAAAACCTCAATCCAGCTAAAGAAAACTTCACCATCTCATCCTTAGATAATACAATTATCACTGCCAACTCAAACACCAAATTGCTTGATATTACTGTAGACCAATTAAAATTTGACCTACATATATTAAACTGTGTCAAAAAGTCCAATCAAACTAGGTCTTCTGTACAGCAACAACAAATATATACCTAACAAATCTAGACCTATACTAGCTCAGTCATTTATTCCGTCATCCCTGTTATATACTGCTCCCATACTTAATATCCAAAATAATCTCTTAACCAAACTAGAAATCACCTATAACAAGATAGCCAGATTCTCAGCCAGTAATAGCTACAAATCCCATAATTTATATCCCTAAAAAGCTTAAGATGGCATGAGCTCCCCCCACATGCTTCAAATATCACAACTGCAAATTCCACACAGCATCCTGAATAGCCCCAACTCCTGCCCTGCCCTTACATCCATACTTACACCCTACACAGCCAGACATGACCTCAGAAGCACACTAAACCTAGTTCAGGTGACCATTCCAAACAAAAAATATTGGAAAAATACATTACAGTCGTTCAGTTGCATACTCGTAGAACAAACTTCATTGTCCCTTTGCTCCACTACCAAAAGTGGTGAATTCAAAAAGCAACTAAAAATTAATTTCCAGCAAGTATGGATCTGTACTTGTTAGAAAATAACCTAATGAATTTTCAGAGCTGCTCACAGTCATGCACAGTGTCCCCCTAGACCAACTCAGCTTAGGTATCTCTTTTTAGTTCCCAAAAAACAGGGGACTTCAGGCACATTTTGGTCTTTACAACCCTCAACAAGTCTGTAGCCAATTCAAAGTTCCAAATGGTCACAATTCAGTCCATTCTGCCTTTCTTGCAGAAGGACGACTGGATGTACTCTGTAGCGCTTCAGGACACACATTGTTGCGTCAAGATCAACAGACACTCCAGAAGGTTCCTCCGCTTCTGACTGGGAGCCAGTGGTTTCCAGTTCAGAGTACTCGCTTTTGGTCTCACCACAGCCCCCAGGGTGTTCTCCAAATGCATGGCAGTAGTGGCAGCTCACTTGAGACTGCAAGGATTCCATGTGTTTCCCTGTCTGGGCAATTGGCTTCTAACTGTTCCCACCAGGCATTGACTTCTACAAGCCAGAGAATATCTGTTCCAACTTGCCTCAACCTTGGGCATTTCCATCAATTTCAAAAGTCTCACCTGCAACCAGTACAACTAATAAGATTTCATAATTTCGTTAATCATAACCATCCCCAATAATTTGTTATGAGAAGTGACGTCAGTGGTTGTATTATCAAGAGCGAGTCAACTTTATTTTTTCATGAGAGAGTGATTTAGAGAAAAGTAGCACTTTATTATTATTATATATATATATATTTTTTTTTTTAGTGAGTTACAAAGCCATGTTTCAGTGGCTGTTAAAGCTTGCTGAGTAATTTTTTAGAGGTACCAAATGTGCCAAATAAAATGGATCACACTGGTTAAACACAAATTAGAATCACAATGTCCAGACCAACCAGCCGACACAGCAGAATAAAATCAAAATTCCATTTGAAATAAATGGAATTTTGATTTTATTCTGTGGTGTTGACTGATTGCGGAGGACATTTCTAATTTTTTGGAGGTGTGCCATGTTGTCAGATGTGCAAATGAGAGTGGAGTCATCTGTGTATTGTATTAGGAAGGCCAGATGTGTGGAGATTTTTTTTTTGTAACAAGAAACATCTTTATTATATTGTCAGTTATGACATAGGCGATCATACATTTTGTAATGAAAATAAACCGTATTGACATATTTTTAGTTGCAAACATTATACTTTACCTATAATCCGCCTAGTCACTGTTAAACTTTCCATATGCCATTCATATCCTGCCTTCTTTTAAATCTCATTCCTCTTCCAAAATGTTATTCTGCATGTTTTGTTCCCACAATTCCCATTTTTTACTGATTTTCTTGTACCCTTTTCCAAACTTGCCATTTCCAGATGGATGTGTGGAGGGTCTTGGTGAGAATGTTAGAGGAGAGGATCAAGGATAGAGCCTTGTGGTACACTGGTGTTGATTGGTAGGTATGGAGAGAGGGTGGAGTGCCATTTTACGACTGAAGCCTGTTGGACAAGGTAGCTTTTAAACCATAGAAGGGTGGGCTGAGGAAGACCTAATAAGGACATTTGATGTAGAAGTTTTGCCTTGACAAACCTTGGCAAAAACTTTAGACAAGTCTAGAAATAAGGAGACGACTAGTTTGATGTTATGTCTGTCTTTATTGTCAGTATTTTTATTGGTTAGAAGTGCAATATTAGTACTATGAGAAGGATAGAAGCCATGTTGTGTGAGGGGTAGGAGTTCTTCCTGCAGGAGATGATTTAGCAATTAATCTAATGTTGTCAGTTTTCATTCTATCAATAACTTTGGTTTGGATCAGATCCTCGGATCCGACTCAGCCTTTACTAAATCTTGTGGCCACCAAAAAACTCCTCCCTTACCCATAATGCACCAACTGCTGACATACCTCAGATCTCATTTGCCGCTTTACACGAAATGATGTCAGCCTTAGTTCTCGAGTTTTCTCATATAAGTATGCTTCTTTATCAGTAGTTTCTCCTTTTCTATTCTTAAGTCTCATAATTATATCACTCCCTTACCCCTCTTACACTTGGTATAATATTTTCCTACCGTTGTAGGTAATTATTTTCTTGTGGTTTTCCTTTCCTGTTATTACACACTAGTGTAGTCTTTAATACTGTTGTTGGTATTTGTTTTCTTTTTTCCCTTTACTCACTCTAGGAAAAAAAAAGTTTCCTTTTTCCTGGTTTCTTGTTACTTGTACGTCTGAAAAAAGGACCTTACAAAAAAGTGTCAAAAGTGTGGGCGGAAACTGCTCCTTTCAGATGCCCATGTTTTGTGTTTACTGCTTGGGCCCACAACATCTCCAAGAGGGTTGTGTTGTTTGCAAGAATTTCAATCCTAGAGCGGTAGCCCACAGGCAGAACAAATTGATTGTTAAAGGGTTTGCTTCCATCTATTTTTGATGAAGCTATTTCTGGGTTCTCAATCTCCCAAAACAAAAACTAGAGAGTCTTTAAGTGTCTGAGACCCATCACTTCCTGGATCCCATCTTCAGAACCACCAAAAAAGAAGTCCAGACCGGATCCAAAACCTACACAGATCCACTCTCCTTTAGATCCAACCAAGAAAACGATGGATCCAAGTTCTTTGTAGCCAAAGATTCTACCTTGGACTAAATATTCTCCACCATTGCACCCAGTACCTTCCAGGGTCATCTCAACTTTTTTGGAAAGATGTTGTTCTAGGTCACCATCCCTTGCCTCATCTTTTTCTTCCAGGAGTTTAACTAAGTAAGATGTGGACAGAATGATGAGGAGGTTCCTCTTGGTACAGATACAGATGGGTGTTCTTCCAGCTCCTACCCCCTCTGCTCAGGAAGCCCATCCATTTACCACACCACCACTACTTGCTCCTTCTCTGATCCATCTGATTGCTTCAGATTCCATTGAACTGAACCTTCCAGGTCCATCTGGCTCTGATCCAAAGATCCCTTTATCTGTGGATCCGAAGCTTTCTGTAAATGTACTAGCTCCAACATGTTTGGATCCAGATGGCTCTCAGAGCCAAAGCTACCTTGTCGAGTCCATGGTGTTGGAGTTGACTCCAAGGTTCTTGGAGCCATCTCTGCCTCTTTGGGCAGATGGAGGCAACTGTCCAGAAGCCTGCCTTATCAGAACCTATGTCTTTCTCTCTGGAGTGATCTGCCTTTGAGATAATGAAGACAGTATTCTCTGCTTCAACAGGATGGATGGATCCAACTCACTTGGATCTCCAAACTGGTTTTCAAATGTCTCTTCAATTAGTCACATTGTTCTATGCCACAGGGATAGCCAGCTCAAAGTCCACAGACCACCCAGCAGGGTTTTACAGTCTCTTCCAACTTTTCATGGGAGTATCCCACTGTGGAAGTCCCTAGGAAGAGGAAGTGCAAAAAGAGGCATGCAAACTCTCCACAACAGTCCGTCACTGAGGATACTGATTTCGATGAGGGAGAAGGGTCCCCACAAACACCACTGGAAGATGTCACATTTGGAGACATCCTTGAGATTCTTAAGAGAAGTGATTGGTCCTCCAGCAACCCTTCACCTGAGGAATCAGTATTTCTGGAGGCTTTTGGAGCTGGCCCACCTTCCTCCTGGGTTACTCCACCCACCAGATAGCTCATCGATTTAGTCTCTAGGTGGGTGTGGAAGGAACCTGACTCAGTTGAGCCAAGCCCTAAGAGACCAGATTGGATTCTGGTTCCACCTTTCGGGAAGGAATTCTGGAGTAAGGGAGTGCCTATTGATGCCATGGTCATGGCAGTGGCCACCAAGAAGGAATTTGCTGAACAATGTTTGTCTGTTTATCCCCCTAACTAGGGTGTCTGGGGTAATAGATTTGGGAAGCTTGTATATGCCTCAGTGACCTTTGCCCTTAGATCGCTGAACTATTTGGCACACTTTACTAGAATACAAAGGGACTTGATCAACGAAATTTCAAAATCCCTTTCTGGGACCATTACTGCTGAGGCTGTGTCGTTGTGGCCTCTCAGTTGGCTACCCTTCAATCCATTTCAAATTTGTCCATGAGGCTTATCTTGCATATTGCTGAAGGTGCCTCAAAGGCAGAGTGGGTTCAGGCATATCCATTAGGAGATGTGCGTGGATGTGCTTATATGATTTTGCAGAGCTTTTCAAGTCCTCATTTGTCAATGCACCCTTTGACACCAGTTCTTTGTTTGGCCCAAAAGTGAAGGACACACACTCCAAGTGTGAAAAGGATGGAAAGACCCTCTCTGTAGTGGACTTATGTTTTTCAAACCCTCAAAAAGATCCTTTTCTAGGAAACAAAAGGTATACATAAAATGTGGCTCAGAAAGTCCCAGGGTCCTTTCGAGGATACATGTGGAAGTAGTTGCCCCTAGGGCTTGAGGGAGGAACTCTAATGGATGACAATGCCCATGTGGCAGAGGAGGCCTGCAGACCCAGGGGTCTAGAGATTCTTTCTCTGATCGATGCAATCCGTGCTCCTGAAAGGAGGCCCGATTTTCCTGCTCTGGAGACAATCAGGGTTCAACTATCCCTGCATCGGAGAGCCTGGGAAGATATAACAAGAGATACTTGTGTACACAGGTCATTCCAGAGGTTATATAATTTCCTTTTCCCTTCAACCCCTAACTGCATGCAAAATTCTCTGTTCCATCCAGTCAGAGGAAAGTAGCAGCACTAGAAATACAAAAGCTGCTAGAGTCACCCAAGAGGTCCCACCAGACCAGATAGAATCCAGAACACAGTCAATGTTCTTTTTAGTGCCAAAGAAAACAGGAGACTAGAAACTAATTATGGATCTCAGCACCTTGAACAAGTCCGTTCAACATGTACAGTTCAATCTATTCTACCCTTCTTGGGCAAGGATGATTGGATGTGCTTGATAGACCTTCAGGAGGAGTACTATCACATAAAAATGAACAGACAGTCCAGAAGGTATTTATGCTTCCGGCTGGGAACCAGTCACTATGAGTTCAGAGCACTGCCCTTTGGCCTCACCACTGCCCCCAGGATGTTCACCAAATGCATGGCAGTGGTAGCAGCTCACTTGAGACTGTAGGGACTGTTTTCATGTCTAGAAGACTGGCTCATTACTGCCCTAACTAGGCATCTTCTAACAAGAACAAGCGATCAGGTTTTTCATATTTATTCTTATCTGGGGATAACAGTAAGTTACAAGAAGTCTCAGTTAAAACCACCTCAGACTTTGGAATCCATAGGAGCAGTCTTCAGCACGATATCATTGACAGCTTCTCTTCATCTCTCAAGAGTGCAAACTACCAGATTTCAGGTCAAGAAAATAATTCACCGTACCAAAATTTCAGCCAGTTTAATCCTTCAAGCCTTTGGGGTCAGTGGCAGCTGCCATAATCTTAGTTCTGCTAGCAGGATTTCATATGAGAATTCTTCAATGGATGCTAGAAACACAGTAGTCGATTCTTTACCAGCACATGTCAGTGCAAATAAGAATCACTCATGCGTGCAAGAGGATATGTCTGGTGGTGGATTCAGTCAAATCAGGTTCTGCAAGCTGTCTTTTCATTCTCCTTCAACCCAAGCCAATAGTGACCATGGAAACTTCCAAGATTGGGTGGGGGCGTGGCACTTCTTGGGGAAAGCAGTCCAAGACACTTGGTCCCTTGAAGAGGCCATTTTGCATATCAATTTTCTAGCGATGAGAGCAGTGCTGTTAGCGTTGCAGGCTTTCCAAGATGCTCTCCTGTTAAGGACAATTGTGGTTCAAACAGAGAATGTCAGTAGTTTGGTACATCAACAAACGAGGAGGAACCAGATCTTATCCCTTATGTCAGGACTGCTCAGAGAGTGGCAATTGTCAATCTCATCCAACTGCTTTCTTATAGTAATGCACATTCTGGGGAAGTACTGTGTCATAGCAAGCAAGCTGAGTATGCCCATTCTTCTATCTTATGAGTGGTCTCTCAGCATGAAAATTTAGAGAAATTATTTTCTGTCAGTGTAGCCAGCCTTGCTGCAATCTTTTTGCTTCTCTGCTAAACAACAAATGCAGCAGCTATTTTGCCCAAATACACCCTCCTGGGAATCACCGATGGATGCTGTACTCCATGATTGGCCCCCGGTCTCCTTTATGCTTACCCCTCAATTCCCATAATTCCAAAATTTCTACAGAAAGCTGCCATGTTGAAGAGCAAAGTTATTCTCATTGCACCTTACTGGCCTCGACAGATTTGGTTCCCCTTCCTATGGCCTCATCTACTTTACCAACTTTGGATTCTGGATCCGATTCCAGACCTCATGTGTCACCCGACAGGTATGATTCATCCGGATATCTCAAACCTCAGGCTGACATAATGGTTTCTCCAATTCAATTAATAGCCAGACAACCGATGCTATCTTCCCCCGTCATGTTCTTTTGTCTTCCAGTAAGCCTTCTGCAAGGAAACTTTATATAAGTAAATGGAAAAGGTTCATCCACTGGGCAAAGCAAAAACCCAGTGACCCCCCTTCTCAGCTCCTATACATAGTATCCTTAAATTTTTGGCAGTAATTTTTTGAGGGAGCTAGCTCCTCAACAATTAAAGCTCAGTTAGCAGCAACATTTAAGTTTCACATTGGATGTGAGAATTCTTCTGTCACCTCTTCTAAACTTTGAAAAGTATTTTTGAGAGGCACACTTCTGTTGAGATCCCTGTATAAAGATCCTACTCCACCATGGGATTTGAACTTGATACTGCAGGCCTTAATTCATTCCCCCCTTTGAAATGTTATCTTAAGTTCCGGACCTGGAAAACTATCTTTCTAGTGGCTATTACCTCTGCTAGAAAAATTTCAGAACCTCAAGCATTGTCATCTAAACCTCTATACTTGATCTTTCATAAGGGTAGATATATTACATACCATTGTATCTTTCCTTCCCAAGGTGGTATCAGAATCCAATATCAATCCATTAATTTGCCACTCTTCTTTCCTAAATTCGCAAATAAAGGTGAATATGTTAACTTTATTAGCAGTTCACAGACAGTTACAGTTTTGCTTACATATGACAAAAGAAATTAAGAAGACATATCAACGGTTTGTGTCCTTTGAAAATTTGAAATTGGGCAGTCCAGTTGGCTGATGCACTGCATATTATTTATCTATAACAAATTGGGTCTTACCTTAACAAAACCTCTAAGAGCTCACTCAACTGGGTCCATGGCAACTTATTCAGTGTTTTTGTCAAGAGCTTCCATGGACGATATATGTGCAACTGCAACTTGGGTAAACCCTCATACTTTTATCACTCATCACAAACTGGATCTGGTCTTGATTTTTAGGATTATTGAGGATAGAATGAAAGTTGACAACATCAGATAAAGTTATGTACTTACTATAATGTTCCATCTGTGTCATCCATTTTCATTCTTCAACTTCCCACCCACTAACCCCCAATCCTTTGCAGTGTGAACTTCTGGAAGAACGCGAGTCTATAAGGACACCACTGCCCTTAATTTTGAGCTCCAGATATGGCCTTTCTGGTAGGAAAGCTATAGTAGTCCTGTCTACTTTATAAAACAGCAAACAAGATCCGAGTTATATTAGGGTTTGGTGCATTGTGGGTAAGGGAGGAGCTAAAGAGTTTTTTGGTGGCCATGAGCTTTAGTATCAGCCAAGTTGAATCCAAGGATCGGATCCGAGCCCAACAGTTGAGGAAGAATGAAAATGAACAGCACAGATGGTACGTTATGTTAAGTACATAACTTTTTTTTTAATACATCTTTCAGGTATTTTGGAGAGGGGAGATAAGATTGCTATAGGTCTAAAGTTAGTAATGTCTGTTGCATTTCCTCCTTTGTGCAGAGGGAAAATGTGTCACTTTTTCCAGAGTGAGGGAACGTGTGATTCCTAGATTGACCTGTTTAAAAGCATTAAGACATGACAGGCAATGCTGTCGGCTGCTATTTTAAGGTACTCTCATGGAAGGTCATCAGCTGAAGCAGAACATAGTTTTGAGTTTGTTTAAGAGTGGTTTTATATAGGATGTAGACACAGGTTTGAAGGTGAAAGTGGATGTGGTGATACGTGGCAGTTCGGCAGGATTAGCATTAAATGTTAGAGAAACATGATCCACCCTCTGGACAAATTATAGCATAGAGTAATCAATTTATAACCATTACTAAGCAATTAGCAAAGAGGTACAGAGTAGGGACAGATTTTCTGTCATTTTCTGAATGTTGAAACCTGTTAGATAGGAAGACTTAAGTAACTGACAAATACAGCGTAATCTATTGGTCAAGAAAAAGGACAGTGGCCAACTTAGTAAGTGGTCCTTATGTGCAAGGACTACTCTTTTGGAGGGTGTGAGGTGTTAAATCCAATTTCCTGTGCAGGGCAAGCATGTATTTCACTAGTTGAAGTTAATACACGGCAAGGTTCTTCACGTTAAAATTTTGATTACATTATACAATGACAGAATTCTCAGTGAAAACATTTGGGATTTGGCCCTTGTTGTAG
Organism: Protopterus annectens; assembly: GCF_019279795.1. Classification (NCBI taxonomy): domain Eukaryota; kingdom Metazoa; phylum Chordata; order Ceratodontiformes; family Protopteridae; genus Protopterus; species Protopterus annectens. The sequence continues at coordinate 386,295,680 of NC_056740.1, read as the reverse complement.
AGCTCTTGAAGTATCGGGGTTGGATACAGTGACCACAGGCTATTGTTCAATGACAAAATCTTTGGTGAAGATGTTTGAGAGTTGGCCCTTGTGGCAGAGCTCCTGCAGTATTGGGGTTAGATGTAGTGACCACAGGCTCTGTGCTATGAAGGACGATGGTGACTTGAGTCATATGCCTTCATAAAAAATACATTGTTAGTTAATATTGTGTATAGCCTTGTTTGTTGTTAAAATGTAATAAAACTTTGGGGGGGAAAACAGTCTCTTTAAATAGTATTTGTCATCATCATTGACCCTTTCTCTCCCCCCATTTTCTACACAGAGTCAGGGTGTTGTCAACTGTTGCCATCTCTCTCTCTCTTCAATGCTACTCTCCTGCCATCTATGGCTGTCTTGCCTGACTATTGGAGGCCTGCTCTCACAAAAAGCATTCATCTCTTTGCTGGATTCCCTTATTTCCTCTTGCCTTCTTCTTGTCTGTCCCAAGTCATCTTCACCAGATTGTCTTTTGCTTTCCTGCACATGTACCGAACCACTGTAATATGTTCTCTTTAACCTTTTCTGCAACTGGAGCTACTTGGCCTTCTGCATTAATGTGCTTATTTTTCCTACTGCTCAAATGTCTTTATTTCTTCATCTATTCCACAATATGTATCATATCACCTGTCTCAGGCACTTCATCTCCATTAGCTTTAACATCCTCAACTGCTCTGCCCAGATGTTCATCGTGCATACAGCTGCAGTCATTACAGATGGGTTATCCTGCCGTCAGGCGGGTCCTCGGTCGGCTGAATTCCAAAGTCTAGGTCCGGCGTCGGTTGTCGTCACTTCTTCCCTGACGTCAGTGCGGCAGGGGTATAAAAGAGGCAGCCGACGCCATTTTCTTCAGTCTTTCTTGCCGTGCGGTGCCCGAAGCAGAAGCAGTTCGCAAGTGCCGGTCGGCCAGCTCCTGAGATTTACAAATGTATTTCAGCCGAAGTCTTCTTTAAAGCTAAGTACCCCGTTGGGGAAACTTTTCTTGCCTCAGACCGATGTCAGACAAAGTTAATAATTGCATTTCCTGTGGGAAGCAAATACCGCACAAGGATTTCCACTCTTTCTGTATACCTTGCTTAGGGCCAGACCACGACGTCTCGGCCTGCCGTTTTTGTGCTAGGTTCAACAAGCGCACAATTAAGCACCAGGTGGAGTTCGCCCTTCATTATTTTGGCAAAAAATTAAATTATATCATGTCGTCGGATACTCCGACACCAGTTTTAAGCAAAAGACGCAAAGACAAGGACCGACATCCGAGGTCTGCACCGAGTACTGAGGCCACGCTTAAGCTGACTACCGGTTCTCCGGTTCTCAGCGAGGCGCCTACGCAGCCCCTGACTACCGATGAAACTATTTTACCGGTGACTTCAGTACCCAAGGTCGCAGGCTACTCGGTCTCCATTCCCACTGCAGATACCGACGCCACTCTTGGCGGGGAAACTGAAAATTTAGTCAGGCCTGCCATTTCTGAAGGCGTCTTCAGGCCTTCCACCTTCTCTATTAAATCCTTCACTAAATCTAAAGCTGCCATGAAAACTAAAAAACAGGGTCCTCAGACCTCCTCTCAAGGCCCCATACCTAAAAAGCAGATGCTTAAAATGGCTGAGGATTTCATAACTCTCATCAGGGGTTCTCAACCCCCCTCTGACAATATACCCAGATTGGAGGAAGACTACCCTTCCTCAGACCAGGATTCTATTACCTCAGACCATTCTGAGGACCAGGATTATGCCTCTTCCCCTTTCGAAGACTCTGATGCTGATGAGTCTATTCCCTCGGTCTCCCCCCCTGAGGACTACTCTTTTGGGGAAACCCTGAATACATTGAGGGAACACTTCCACTGGGAAGGCCAAGATTACTCAGATTCCAAGAAAAGGCTCAGGGAATTTCTACTGCTCCCCCAGCTATCCCTCCTGTTTTAGATATTTTGGATGATGTGTATGCAGAAGCCAGCCTTAATCCAGATTCTTTACCTCCAGCCCCTGTTAAACCAGACAGGTATTACCGGGTCCCTGATTCTCACCAGTTCCTTTATAAAAGCCATACTGCAGACCCAGAAACAATTTCCCAGGGTTCCAAGGGAATAAAGGCCTCTACTGCTAAAAACCCTTTACCTTCAGAGAGAGATTCCAGAGCATTAGAAAGGTGGGGGGAAAAGGTGTATACATCTGCCACTTTAACCATGAGGGCATTAAACTGTCAATTTCATATGTTAAAGTACCAACAGTTTTTGTTATCTCAGCTGAAAAGCAAAAATGACACAAACAGAAGTTGCAGGATTTGTTGCATGGAGCAGAGCAAGTGAGTAAACATACCTTGCAGTGTGGTTTTGATGCTTTAGAGGCCTCATGTAGAGCTGCTGTCACGGGGTCTGTTATTACGTAGACATGCTTGGCTCAAAGAGCAAACCTTACCAGATCATGTCAAAGCAAAGTTATTAGATGCACCACTTCAAAAAGATGTATTGTTTGGTGTTAAAGCTGAGGAGGTACTAAAGAAAATGGAGGAAAAAGCGAAATCTATGCAAACAGTGAAAGATTTCTTGCAGGTACAACCTCCACGCTTCAGCAGAAACTGGCCTTCAAAAAATTGGTCCTTTCCTGCCACGGACAGACCTCAAAGGGGCAGATACAGACGCCCAAGGGGTAGAGGACAACCTCAAGGATCTTACAGAGCTAGACAGTGGCAAGCACCAACCCCAAGAGGTGGAGAAGATAGATCACAGTCATTTAGAAAACAGACACAATGACTTCCCCCTATGCCTGCCAAACAAAGCTTTAATGGCAACACCTTTGGGCGGAAAACTGGCATTATTTTCAAAAAACTGGCACATTGTTACAAAAGGCAAATGGATTCTGGACATTATAGACAGAGGCTACAGGTTCCACTTTCACACCCTTCCAAAAATGAGAGGCTTGCCAAACCTGCCACAAAATCAAAGGGCAGAGGCACAAAGACAAATTTCCACTCTCATGGATATGAAAGCGATTCAAGAGGTACCTGCAAAAGAACAAGGTCAAGGTTTTTATTCCAGACTATTCCTGGTACCAAGGAAAGACAAAGATTGGAGACCCATCTTAGACCTATCCATCCTAAACACATATCTACAGGTGCCAAAATTCAAGATGCTCACATTACAGCAGCTTCTTCCCATGCTGGGCAAGGAGTCTTGGCTGGTAACATTGGACCTCAAGGAGGCATACCTGCATGTCCCTATCAGACAAGATTGCAGAAGATACCTCAGATTTCTTGCAGATTCAACCCATTACCAATTCTCTGCATTGCCCTTTGGCTTATCTACTGCGCCCAGAGTGTTTACCAAATGCCTGGCATCAGTGATTGCCTTCTGCAGACAACAAGGAATACAAATCTACCCATATCTGGACGACTGCCTGATCCAAGCGGACAGCAAGGACATTCTATTGCAGCATCTGGCGTTTGTAATAAAACTGTTAAACTACCTGGGATACACAGTGAACAAAAAGAAATCAAAACTAATACCTTCTCAACAGATAATTTTCCTGGGTGCCAGCTTAAATACAACCACCCAGATGGCCTACCTCACGCCAGACAAACAAGGGCAACTGTCTCAATACTTCAACAAAATGGCAACTTTCACCAGACTAACTGCAAGGAAAGTCCTGCAGGCTCTGGGATTCATGGCATCTTGCATCCTACTAATACCATGTGCAAAGCTGCATATGAGGAAACTACAATGGTACCTAAAAAACTTATGGTCTCAACACAGCCACAGCTTGGAAACAATTATACCACTCATTCCATGCCTTCAAAAGGAATTTTTGTGGTGGGCTCAAGCATGCCAAAGAAACACAGGTCTCCCTTTCTGTGTACCTCAAGCAACTCAGATCATCACAACGGACGCCTCAAACTATGCCTGGGGAGCACACATGGCAGATCAGTGCATTCAGGGAAAATGGTCCCAAAAAGAGAAGCACCTACACATCAAACAAAAGGAGATGCTAGCCATGCAAAATGCTCTTATGACCTTCAAAGACCTACTGCATCCAGGCCAGTTATTGATAAGGACAGACAACACCACAGTCATGTGGTACATAAACAAACAGGGGGGAACTCATTCATACCCCCTGTGCAGGCAAGCCATGACCCTATGGAACACAGCACTGGAATTGCAAATTCAACTACAGGCACAATTCCTGCCAGGGAAGGAAAACACACTGACGGACAACTTAAGCAGAAATATGACAGACCCACACGAATGGAAGTTGCATCCTCAAGTTTTCTCAAATATAACTCAGGCATGGGGACAGCCAGACATAGATCTATTTGCTACCCACAGAAATTACCAGTTGGAAATATTTTGTTCAAGGACCCATCATCCACAGGCCTGGAAAGTGGACGCACTCTCTTTCAATTGGACAACATTGACCGTCTATGCCTCCCCGCCTCTTCCTCTACTGACCAAAGTTCTATTAAAAGCCAGAGCAGAGAGGCCACAAATGATTCTCATTGCTCCAGACTGGCCACGACAACACTGGTATCCTCTCCTAAAGAGCCTGACACACTCCCCACCATGGATCCTACCTCTAGTCCCTCTTCTGTTGTCCCAGCACAACTACAAAACCCTTCAAAGCCAGCTCAAAACCCTAAATCTAACTGCATGGAGAATACCTTAATTTCCCAACAGACTCTCCTCTCCAAGGAGGTGCAGGATGTCATCTTGGAGGCCAGAAGACCCTCTACTAGAAAAGCCTACTCCGCCAAATTGAAATGATTTTGTTCCTGGAATCAAGAAAAGGGCCAGAATCCTTGGGTAATAAATATACCTCAAATTTTACAGTACCTAGCTGAGATGTTAAACAGTGGCCTTTCCTTCTCATCCATCAAGATCCACGCTTCAGACATTTCTGCACAATACAATACAGATCCTCCTTTATTCTCACATCCTCTATTAAGGCAGTTCCTCAGAGGGGCAAAAAATATAAAACCCCCACGGAAACCACCATTCCCAGCTTGGGACCTCAACTTCGTATTGGAAAAGCTGACCCTGCCTCCCTTCGAGCCGGCTTCTTCAACAGAGCTACAATACTTGTCATGGAAAACAGCCTTCCTTCTGGCTATTACCTCAGCACGCAGGGTTTCGGAACTACAGGCTCTCATGGCTGTGCAACCATTCATCATTTTCCATCAGGACAGAGTTTCCTTACGAACCAACCCTGACGGCAGGATAAACCCATCTGTAATGACTGCAGCTATATGAGCACTCGAACATCTACATTTATGGTAGGTACAAAACTGTACTGTTTCTTTACTCTACAGTAATGCTAGTCACATGACTGTTTTGTGCACCTTACCTTTCAGCTTCTTTGGTGTCCAGAAGGACATACCTGTGGAAGCATGGAGGTGTTTAGGTGAAATGGCAGTGGAGTTTTTAACCAGATCATCTAATGAAATTTTGGAAAGTGAGAGGATGCCTGAGGAATGGAGAAAGTGTTTTGGTACTGATTTTTAAGAATAAGGGTGATGTGCAGAGCTGTAGTAACTACAGAGAGATTAAATTGATCAGTCACAGCATGAAGTTAAGGGAAAGAGTAGCGGAAGCTAGGTTAAGAAGAGATGCGATGATTAGTGATCAGCAGTATGGTTTCATGCTGGTAAAGAGCACTACAGATGCGATGTTTGCTCTGAGAGTGTTGATGGAGAAGTATAGAGAAGGTCAGAAGGAGTTGCGTTGTGTTTTTGTAGACTTAGAAAGCATATGACAGGGTGCCTAGAGAGGAGTTGTGGTATTGTATGAGGAAGTCGGGAGTGTCAGAGAAGTATGTAAGAGTGGTACAGAATATGTATGAGGGTAGTGTGACAGCGATGAGGTCTGCGGTGGGAGTGACGGATGCGTTTAAGGTGGAGGTGGGATTACATCAAGGATCAGGTCTGAGCCCTTTCTTACTTGCAATGGTGATGGACAGGTTGACAGACGAGATCAGACAGGAGTCCTCGTGGACTATAATGTTTGCAGATGACATTGTGATCTGTAGTGAGAGTAGGGAACAGGTGGAGGAGACCCTGGAGAGATGGAGATATGCTCTAGAGAGAAGAGGAATGAAGGTCAGCAGGACTAAGGCAGAATATGTGTGTGTGAATGAGAGGGAGGATAGAGGAATGGTGAAGGACGCAAGGAGTAGAGGTGGCGAAGGTAGATGAATTTAAATACTTGGGATCAGTAGTTCAGAGTAATGGTAAGTGTGAAAGAGAGGTGAAGTAGAGAGTACAGGTAGGATGGAGTGGGTGGAGAAGAGTGTCAGGAGTGATTTGTGACAGACGAGTACCAGTAAGAGTGAAAGGGAAGGTCTACAAGAGGGTAGTGAGACCAGCTATGTTATATGGGTTGGACAGTGGCATTGATAAAAAGGCAGGAGTTTGAGCTGGATGTGGCAGAGTTAAAGATGTAAGGTTTGCACTGGGTGTGACGAGGGTGGATAGGGTTAGGAATAAGTATATTAGAGGGTCAGCCCAGGTTGGAAGGTTTGGAGACAAAGCCAGAGAGTCAAGATTACGTTGGTTTGGACATGCACTGAGGAGGGATGCTGAGTATTTTGGGAAAAGGATGCTAAGGATGAAGCTACCAGGTGACAGGAAAAGAGGAAGGCCTAAGATAAGGTTTATGGATGTGGTGAGAGAGGACATGCAGGTGGTTGGTGTGACAGAGCAAGATGCAGAGGACAGGAAGAAATGGAAACAGATGATCTGCTGTGGTGACCCCTAACGGGAACAACCGAAAGATAATGATGATGACGACTTTTCAGCTTCTTTGGTATTCTTCTTTTACACACTACCAGTTGGCATCAGCCCCTATAAATTATAGCTTTGACCTCATCCTTCCATTGTCTTCATTGACTTTTCCTAGTTGCTTGAAGCTATTAACTTGTTCCGCCATTTTCCCTTCTATCTCATTTATCAGATTCTTCTGATTTCTCCCATTTGTTGCCATTACAGCTGTCTCATCTGTACTCTGCTTTATCCCGTGTGCTTTTAGTTTTGCATTCCTTATTCCTGTCCTTTGCTGAAGTTATTGTTCAGAGTGCCTGTAATACCAGATGTTAAGTTGTCAATCTCGCCTTCATTCTTGCTGGATGGGTTCGGAGCCGATCCTCGGCTCCGACTCGGCACTTGCTTAGCTTGAGAACTCCTTTTACCAGCTCGAGGCAACCCTATATCCCATGATGCAAGGCGAGACTACCTCAGATCTCGTTTGCCGCTTTGCGAAGAGGTCTCTTTTTTTGCCAGCTCAGGTGAGTTTGATATTTCAAACAGTTTATTCAGGGTTTTTTCTCTCCTTTTCTTCTTAGTATTAGATAGTGTGTATTCTTTACTACAGCCCACCCTATTTCCCCTTTGGTTAAATTTTAAAGTTAAAATTTTAAAGTTAAAAAATTTTCAGTTAGGCCTAAGCCTCCCTGTTCTTAATCCCTGTCTGTGTGTGTGTTTTTGGGATTAATTGTGTGACTGTTTTAGTGTGTGTGTGTGTGTGTTTTTCTTAGACTATGTCTAGGGAAGGAAAGGTCTCAGGCTTCAAGAAGTGTGACTCGTGCTGTCAGAAGATGTCTCTGACAGACGGTCACACTTCTTGTGTTTACTGCCTGGGGCCTTTACACCTGCAGGACTCCTGTGCCATATGTCATTCTTTTAGCCAGAGAGTCCTGCAGGAGAGGAGGAACAAGTTGATCCTCCGTGGCTTATTAAAGCCAGAAGGTTCACCCACAAAGACTGGATCGGGTAAACCTTCCAAGCCACCTAAGGTTCAGGCTACAGTGGTTAAGCCTTCCCCGGTGGCTCCGACTCCTTTGGAGTTGAGATCGGCTCCGGCTGGAGCCGATCTTTCTTCCTCTGATGTGGTAGTGTCGGTTCCTACCGGCTCCGACACTCAGTGTCCAGTTGCCTTGTCGGCTCTGGCTGGTGCCGACGTGTTATCCAGTATCTGAGCCGAAAAGTCTTCGGCTCCATCTGGAACCCAGAGGACGTCGGCTCCGATGACTTCGTCGAAGAAGAGATCTCGGTCCCCTTCTTTGGAGTCGATTCACTCGGCTCCGAGGTCTCCTCTTTTGTCGGAACGGAGTCATCGGAGCCGATCTTAGAGATCTTCCAGGCTGTCTGACCACGAATTAGAGAGGGTGGTAAGCAGGCTGTTGAAGTCACAGGCACTAGCCCAAATGCTCCATAGCCCGCCTCAGCAGACTTCGGCTATTGCTCTTCCCCTTGAACTTCCTCCTCCGACTCTCCTCCAGAGTTCGGAGCCGGAGCTTCTCGGGACAGTGACCGTGTCGGCGCCGAAGCCGATATATCCCCTTTCGGCTCTGTCGTCTTCGGCTCCGATCTCCTCCATGAGACCTTCCTTGGAGGGATCCGGTCGTCGAGTTTCCCTTGTCGGCTCCGAGGGGGCTAGTGGCATCGGACCCTTGTCCGACCCCGCTCCCCCTCTCGGGGCTTCGGCTTTGGTAAGCTCGGCACCGACATCGGCCTCGGAGCCTTCTGTCTCAGTGGAGCCGGGAATTCCTGTTTCTTCGGAACAGGAGTATTCTGGTCTCCCTGGGAGGGGAGCCTTTGAGGTGATGAGGAATGTCCTGGCACCTGAGCCAGGTCAACAGTCCATCCCTTTAGCTCCTCCCTCTTCGGTGCCTGTTGATGTCTCTTGCCAGCCTCTTGCTCTCAGGCCCAGGGATCCATCGCCCCAGGTTTCCCCATTGGGAATAACTTCCTCTTCCGAGGTTTCTCCTGATCCTGCAGGGGAACCCCCGTGTAAGAGGACGTGTAAGAGGAAACACACACACTCCCCTGAGTCTACAACATCTGATACCGACTTAGATGAGTCGGAGGGTTCCCCTCGGTCCCCCTCTGAGGATGTCTCCTTTTCAGACATCCTTGAACTCCTCAAACAGAGGGGGAACTGGCCTTCCATTGACCCCTCCGAGGATGAGTCGGTATACCTGGAGGCTTTTGGATCCCGACCCTCCACCTCCTGGGTGTCTCCACCTTTCGACCCACTCATGCAGGTAGTGGCTCGGAAGGTGTGGGCAGCCCCGGATTCTGTGGAACCTGTCCCCAGGAGGCCATCCAAATTTATTACGGCCCCTTCAGACAAGCAGTTTCTTTCTAAGGGCGTCTCTGTGGATGCTATGGTGGTGGCGGCCACCAAGAAGGAACTTGCAGATCCTTCCGTGCCTGTCCATCCTCCTAACAAAGATTCTAGGACCATGGATAGGTATGGTAAGCGGATGTTTTCTTCAGCGACCTTTGCTATGCGTTCGCTGAACTACCTTTGTCATTTCACCAGACTTCAGAGAGATATTCTCAAGGAACTAGGTGAAGTGGTTCAGAATCCTTCAGCTGCTGGGGCTCAAGACAAGATTGCCTCACAGCTAGCTATCCTAAATTCTTTGACCAACTCCTCCATGCGGCTCATATCCTATGCAGCCGATGGAGCGAGCAGAGCCACAGGCACAGGAGTGGCTCTCAGACGTCAAGCCTGGATGTGGCTTTGTAATTTCGCGGACCCCTTTAAGGCATCCTTCACCAATACCCCCTTTGACGGTTCGGCTTTGTTCGGACCTCAGGTGAAGGAAACCTTGACCAGGTGCGAGCAAGACGGCAAAATTCTTTGTGCTGTAGGAGTCCATTTTTCCACTCCTTCTAGACCCTATCCCAAGGGTCAGAAAGGAGGAAAGATGTGGTTCCGTAAAGCCCAAGGAGCAGCGCCGGACACACGTGGTCAGTTTACCCCCAGAGGCAGAGGGGGGTAACAATAATAGACGCCGCCCTAGAGGCAGGGGGGGTCCCCAAAATCAGGGTAACAGGGAGTCTCTTCCTGACAAGCCCTTTCAGCATCCCTGAGGTGTTGCCCGACTGTCCACCCTTGGAGGCAGTCGGGGGAAGGATATCGCTGTACCCAGTAGCCTGGCGTTCCCTCTCACAAGACATGTGGGTACAGTCGATCATATCCGAGGGTTACAAAATCCCCTTCAAAAGGTATCCCGTACCTCACCAATCCCTTCCAGACATCTCACCCGGTCAAAGGGATTTGGCAAAACAGGAGGTTTCAAAGCTCCTAGAAAAAAGGGCCGTCCAGACTGTTCCAGCAGACCAAGTAGGATCCGGCGTCTACTCAAGATTCCTTTTGGTCCCCAAAAGGACGGGAGATTGGAGACCTATTTTAGACCTGAGCAATCTAAACAGATTTGTCAAGAAGGCAAGATTCCGGATGGTCACGCTTCAGTCCATTCTGCTCTTTCTGGGCAAGGACAGCTGGATGTGCTCGATAGACCTTCAGGATGTGTACTATCACATAAAGATACACAGACGCTCCAGGAGGTTTCTCCGCTTTCGGCTGGGGACCAGTCATTATCAATTCAGAGCCCTGCCCTTTGGCCTCAGTTCAGCCCCCAGAGTGTTTACCAAATGCATGGCAGTGGTTACAGCTCATCTGAGACGTCAAGGATTCCAGGTGTTTCCTTATTTAGACAACTGGCTCCTCTCCGCCACCACCAAGCATCAGCTTCTTCAGAGCACAGACTACACTCTGCAGCTTTGCAAAAAGTTGGGAATATCGGTGAATTTCGAAAAATCTTCTCTGCTGCCTTGCCAATCTATCACCTTTATAGGCGCAGAACTAAACACCGTCAGTATGTTAGCCAGACTAACAGATCAGAGAATTCTGGACATCCAAAAATACATTCGGATCTTATTACTGAGCAACAAAGTCAGAGCCAGATTGGTTCTGAAGGTTCTAGGTCTTATGGCTGCGGCCATTGTACTTCTACCATTAGCTCGCTTCCACATGCGTCTTCTACAGTGGATGTTATTCACTCAGTGGTCGTTCCAGAACCTTCCCATGAGGCACGAAATCTTGGTTACACAATCGTGCAGGACTCATCTAACCTGGTGGATATCTTCCCCTCTGCTTCATCAGGGCCGACCATTTGTTCCCCCTTCTCCGGTTGCCACAGTCACTATGGATGCCTCTCTGATCGGGTGGGGGGGGGCATTATCAGGGCAGGATGGTCCACGGGACTTGGCAACCCACAGAATACCATCTGCACATAAATGTCCTGGAGATGAGAGCGGTGCTTTTAACGTTGCAAGCCCTCAACGACTTTCTTCCCTCGGGGACTATTGCAGTTCAAACGGACAACATGTCCGTAGTCTGGTACATCAACAAACAGGGCGGGACCAGGTCCTATCCTTTGTGTCGAGAAGCTCTCAGACTTTGGCAATGGGCAATCTCCTCTCATCGGTTTCTGATAGCAACGCACATCCCCGGCAGGTCCAACCTCTTAGCGGACAGACTGAGCAGAGCCATTCTCATGCCTCACAAAGTGGTCTCTCAATCAATCGGTAGTGGACGAGATATTTCTGAAGTGGGGCACCCCTTGTTGCGACCTTTTTGCTACACCCCAAAACAGCAAATGCCCAGACTTCTTCACCCTCTTTCCCCTACCAGGCCAACCCCTGAGAGACTCTCTAACCCAGGATTGGCCCCGGGGACTTCTGTACGCTTTTCCCCCTTTCCCCTTAATTCCACAGGTCATTCAGAAAGCTACCGTTTTGAGAGCCAAGTTGATTCTCATTGCCCCTTACTGGCCTCGACAAATTTGGTTTCCGACCGTACATAGTCACCTCCTGGTGCAGCCTTGGCATCTGGACCCAGTTCCGGATCTTCTGATCCACCAATCAGGTCAACAGCACCGGGCCATTCGTTCTCTCAACCTCACTGCTTGGTTGCTCCACTTCCTTCCCTAGCCAGGCTTCCGATGATCTCTGATCCTGTCAGAGATATCTTGATAGCTTCCTTGAAGTCGTCCACTAGAACGGTTTATGCTAGCAAGTGGCGATGTTTTTCCCTATGGGCAAACTCCAGGCACATTGATCCTTTTACTGCACCTGTGCATTCAGTTTTAGATTTTCTGGCTGAAATTTTTCAGTCAGGATCTTCTTCATCAACAGTTAAAGTTCAACTGGCGGCAATTTCTAAATATCATGTTGGCTTGCAAGATCATAACATTATGTCGCATAGACTATGCAAAGCTTTTCTGAGAGGAGTTTTTCTCCTAAAGCCTCCAATAAAACATCCTCCTCCACAATGGGATCTGAATTTGATGTTAGCATCCTTGATTTTACCCCCCTTCGAACCGTCTGCTTCATGTTCCTTAAAGTTACTGACCTGGAAAACAATATTCTTACTGGCTGTCACTTCAGCAAGGAGGGTTTCTGAAATTCAAGCTCTCTGCATCCGTTCCCCTTATTTGGTTTTTCACAAGGACAGGGTATCCTTGAGAACAAATCCATCTTTTCTGCCCAAAGTTGTTTCTCAAACTATATTAATCAATCCATCGATCTACCAGTTTTTTTCCCTAATTATTCGGACAAAGCTGAACAAAAACTTCATTTTTTGGATGTCCATCGTCAGCTCAGATATTATTTGCATAGAACTAAACAATTCAGGAAATCGGATCAATTATTTGTTTCCTATGCAGAAAACAGGAAAGGTCTCCCAGTGTCGAAAGTGACCTTATCCAGATGGTTGTCTTCCACCATTTCTTATGTGTATTCGCTCAGAGGTAAGCAACTACCCTCAAAACCGAAGGCACATTCAACCAGGAGCCTATCCACTTCTACAGCCTTTCAGGATAGGCTACCCATTGATACCATTTGTGCAGCAGCTACTTGGGCCACTCCTCATACCTTTGTCTCTCATTATAAATTAGATTTGGCCTCCAGGGACAGAGCCAGTTTTGGTTCCACAGTACTCAAGAGTCTGTTCCATTGAGCCACCCGGGATACAGGTGCTAGGGACGCGGTCCCATCCAGCAAGAATGAAGGCTAGATTGACAACTTAACATTTAGAAGTTATGTACCTACCATAACGTTCCATGTTAGTTGTCTTCTCTCGCCTTCTTTCTTGCGTCCCTCCCTCCTTCCCCCTGGCCTGGACAGATCTTGAAGAATTTCTCTTTATCAGATCCACTCTCCTTAGTTCATTAGAGAGTCTATCTTAAGAACTTTTTGCCTAGTTCTTCTAGGCTAGTTTGCTCTTCCTTTTGGGATTAGTATTATTAGCAGGGTTCTATAGCTACCAAACGAGATCTGAGGTAGTCTTGCGTTGCATCATGGGATATAAGGTTGCCTCGAGCTGGTAAAAGGAGTTCTCAAGCTAAGCAAGTGCCTAGTCGGAGCCGAGGATCGGCTCCGAACCCATCCAGCAAGAAAGAAGGCGAGAGAAGACAACTAACATGGAACGTTATGGTAGGTACATAACTTCTAATTTGTCTATATGCATGTCTGCAGCAGCTTTGTTGATCTGTCCCGTCCAAAATGTTTGCTAATGTAGTCCATCACAGTATGAACAGCAGTGGCATCACAGAGAGATGAGCCCTGATGCATACCACACCTCTTGGGAACAGCTTGAACCCTGATGAATACCACACCTTTTGGGAACAGCAGTATCTGAACATTGTTCATACTTGTCACTGGTTCCTTGTACATAGCCTGTACTTATTCTCCTAATGTTTTTGGGACTTCGAACCACTGCAAGACCACCCACAACAGCATTCGTGGGACCCTGTCATATTTTTTTTTTAAGTCCAGGAATGCCCGGTTGTAACGACATGCATTTCAGTAGTAGTACAGTATTTTTCTCATGCTGTTAAAGCCAGCATAGGCCGTGATGTTGTAGATATTAAGCATTCTGTTATGTTCAAGTTTTATTTAGGATGGGTGTAGCCAGCATGTTCGGTTCTGGAGATAATTATTAACTTGATCTGTTCAGCAGTGCATTGGTCTGCTTCTCTGCTTTGAGTTGTTCTTTCTCTTTCCTTGCTTTTGATTTTCCCAGCATTTTTGTAATGATTAAATATTTCAAGTTTTCAGAAGAATCATAAAAATCCAAAATGGTATGTATGTCATAGGGGCTGTACTTCCCTTAATGCATTTTCAGTTTTGAACGTGGTAGGAGATCATAGACTGTAGTACACAGTAGAAGTGATTAATCATCGAAGCAGAATAGGGTACCTCTTTGGTTGCTGTATTTAGAAAGGTGGTTAACAAGGCTCTTGGCATTGTGCATGTGACAGTACTACAAAAAAGTAGAAACAGCCTAAGGCTCTTACTCTGTTATCCCCAAAGCGAGAACTTTTTATAGAGGTAGAAGTAATATTTAGCAAAATGGCCAGAGGATGAACCTAAAGGAATCTGTAACTGTACCTTTGAAGTTGAATGTTAAGTGTCAGACATACCTGCAGAAGCTGATCAGGTCAAATAGGTAGAGTGTTCCTAGGCTGTGTAGCATTTGTCATTGCTTTATATTATGAGGTGTGGGATTATGTTGTGTAAGATCCAGCCATGCTGCCATAACATTTTACGGAATGCTTCTTCCATTAAGTAACTGCCTTGAAGTGTTTTGTTTTGATTATAAAGCTCCATTCCTGTTGTTGCGTTTGGAGAGAAGTAGTAATAGACTGGTAAGAAGTCTGTCCAGAAGTTAATGATTTTTATTTCAGCTTCATCACAACTGCTCCTGTCTCTGTTAATTTACCTCTTTACCTTCTTCCCTGGGGTCATTTGAAGACTGTATTCAAAAATTTGTTTTTATCTTTTCTTCCATTTGAGCTCAGAACGAGGCTGAAAATATCTGGGAAAAGGATAAACAAAGGACCACGAAATTTGTACTGTGCTATTTATGTAAGCTAATGAGCATTTTCTAAAGAAGTTGCTATCTACATCTGTAATCTTTCTAACATTAGATTATGATTTTGTGTGTCTGACAGAGACGTGTACAGATGCAATAAAGGACAGAGAACATGGAAGTAACATGTGGGAGCTGATAGGAATTAACTGAAAATCATTCACAACTGCAGTAATTATTAGTGTGGCACATGGAAGTCAGGTATCTTAGTTCTTCAGAGTGGCACACTGCTTTTGATACCAGAGCAGCAGTAGTCTTGCCAAACGTATTAGAGAGGAAAATAAGTGTTTGGGTGCTTGACCCCCCCCCCCCCCACTTGATCGTTCTGACCAACCCATGCTCCTTCCTAAACTTGTATCATTGTCTAAGAAGATAAATCCCCTACCTAAATAAAACACTAATTGGGAAATTATGTTCTTTACCAGTGAGACAGCCATTATAATTGCTATTGCATTTGCCAGTTCCTTATCAAGAACACTGCTGCATTACCTAGTATAGTGGTACTGTCGGTGTCTGCATCAACCCTCCTTTTCCAATTTTGTACATGAGGTCAGGGTGTCGTATCAACAGTGACAATCACTTAGATTCAGTGTTCACACTTTTGGTTGTATTTTTTTATATGAAACATGATTTGTTTTCTTGCAACTTGCATTTCACAGAATGGTAAATCTGTGTAATTTTTTGGGTTAAGTTCCTTTTACAAGGAATCCCAAAGTCTATAAAATATAGTAAGAAAAAATAGCACCACTGTTGATAACTAAAACATTTGCAGATGTTTTTTGATTATGTCTTTTAAACATAAATAGTTTACTTAAAGTTCCATTAAAGACAAGAGTACATAAGGAATAAACTAATGCACCATAATAAAGCTACTTATCTTACCATTTATGTAAATACATACTTGGTTATGTAAAGGAAATTGTGTGATAGAGATTTGTTTAATTACATGTAAAACTGTTAAGTAAACTGGGTCACAGTAGCTGCACTCATGATTAAGTATGAACCTTACCCCCTTTGTGTAAATGCTCTCAGATATGCAATTAAAGGGATATATGTAAACAAGGGTGTGTAATTACATATAATAGGTAAATAAAATTAGAAGACCAGTATCTACAGCTACAGTTAAGCTTATGCACCTAACCCTGTTGTGTAAATACCCAAATATGCAAATAGAATGATGTATATATTATATAACATGTAACTCCATCTGTAATAATGTCTCAAAAGGAACCGAATATTTTCAGCATTTACTGGCCTTCGGCTAATGTATGGAGAGACTGCTGCAAAAGTTGCCACATGCATGTCATACATGTGGAAAAAAAATCTAATGAAGATACTTCAGTTATGATTAAGTTGTCCAGCTGTACATAGCTTTTCAAAATAATCTGTAAAGGCATCAGGTGTTGACCCTGATAGTACAATACTGTGTCAATTAATAATCAAGGATGTAGTTTGGAAGTGATTGGACCCACCTGACAGGTTATTTGTTCCTTCCATAGCGATCTTGGTTTACAGTGTGAAGATGCCTGCTTTTGCTTCATAAACTGAAACTTTTTTTAAACAAGAAACATCTTTATTAAATTATTACTTATGACATAGGCAATCATACATTTATATAAATGAAAACAAACCATACTGACATAATTCCACCTGCAAGCATTTTACATCACAAACCATATTGACATAATCCTAATTGTAAACATTACTTGTAATATATCCATTCATACTCAGTCAGATATTACATAGCTCATTTAAATCCTACATTCTTTTAAATTTAATTCTTCTCCTGTATGTATTGTTCCCACAATTCCCATTTTTTCCTATGTAATTTGCTGCTATACTTTTTTAAAGATCCCAATTCCATTTGTTTTATCTCAGTTACTATATTCACTACTTTTAGTACAGTTGGTTAAGACTTGATTTCCATTTGCTAGTAATTGTTTTTTTTGGCGCCCACCATAATTAGACTTGGTAAGGCCTTACTATGTCAAGGCAATTCCAATTCCATATCATAGCTCAGAAAAATAAGTTTCCTAGTTACTTCAAGTTGCTCACCCAAAGTCTCCAGTAGAGCAGTCTGCAAGGAATTGTTAAAGTCTGCCAACTCATTATGCTCCCAGAAAATGTTCCCAATTTCCTCTTTCTACCCTGTCACACCTTCAACATTTGCTATCTACCTGAGGAAATATCCTCTGGAGTCTACTTGGGATATAAAAATATTTAAACATTTCCAAGCAAAAATCCTAAATCTTCTAGATTTTGTTGCGTATTTGGGAAGCATACATATATCCCCCCCAATGTCTGTTTGTGAATTGCTTATACAATCTCTCTTCCCAATCCTGTCTAACCTCTTATTGATTCTTATAGTTACCATGCAACATTTTGCATGCTGTACTAATTATTCCTTTTTTAAAAAGCAGCTTCTGTTCTAGATTTTACTAAAAAGTCTTCCAGTGTTGGTCTTTCATTTAAGACCCCCCCTCCCCATTTCTTTTTCTTTGCCTATTCTATGCCTTCCCTATCAAGGATTAATATCAATCTGTAACCTGCACTTTGAATAAATTCTTGGCAACTTCTTATTCGGTTACCATTCCCTCTCTAGTTATTTGCTCCCAATAAATGGTTCCTTTGCTACTTTTCTCCAGTAAATTCCAGTTCCCTCTTGGCTATTGCCTGTATCCCTAATTACAGTCATCCCTATCAGCAGAATCTCCTTCCCCCATTCCTGTGTTGGCTTAGAATAATTTTCTGCTACTTTATGCATGTAATATTCTGTACGATTATTGTTCTCCTTAAAGGTCTGCATCCAAAATCCCAGTCTCTCCTTGTTTATTGGGACCCCCCTCCCTCCTGTTTCATCATCAGGCCTTTCCATTTTGAATTATAGGTTTCTTATTGTGCTTTTCTGGAAAAGCTCACCTAGACTCTGCCATAGCTTGCTGTGAGTGAAAGGTTAATTTGCTTTTGATTTCTTGTATTTTGTATTACTTTACTGTCTTTTTCTATTTTGTATACTGCGATTTGTTTTCTTTACACCATGTTTTACTTGTATTCTGCTTTTAATTGCATATTAAAACTTGAAGAGACCACAGTTCTGTCTCTTGTGAGTCAGACAGAAGACAGAATTATTTTTCACCCTCCCACCCTGTTACTGTTGTGTTCTTAAACACCACCGTATTTCTACATGCCTGCCCTTATGTTAATTTCACCATATATATCTCCTTCCCTCTCTCCTTTCACTGGCTGATGTGAGTAAGCACAAAATTATCAGTTTAAATCACTCCCCTTCAGTTATTTAAATTTATTGGCAATCCCACTGTATTCCATAGTACCAGAATATAACATTTCTCATCCCCTTTCAATCTATCTTGCTCTTTTAAAAATAGTGGCTCTCCACTTAGACAGCTAAAACTTAAGATCTGAAGTAGTTTACTTCATTTGATCTTCAACCTGTGGGTCCCGGATCCATATTGTATCTGAGCTGGCAACTTCACTAGCATCTGCTCCAAGCTCCTGCCCTTACCCATAATACACCACCACTACCTTCCAAACCACAGATCTCATTTGCCATGGTTAGCCAATGCATCATGATTTTTCAGCTCCAAGTTGTTAGTAGGGTTTCTCTCTTTGATTAATGTTTTTTTGCATGTGTACTTGATAGTGTAGGTTTCCTGTCTTCCTCCCCTCACTGGTGCATTGAGTTTAAGGCCTTTTATCTTAGTTTTTAGGTAGTTAGGTAGTTTGTAGTTTGTTCCCCCCCCCCAGCCTTCTGTGTGTTTGTCTGTGTGTGTGGTGAGTGGTGTGTGTTGTTTAAAGATTGTTGAAAGTTTGTTATTGTTCTGGGATATGTCTGATCTCCCCAAACAAGATTTTAAGAGATGCACTGAGTGTGGCCACAAATTGTCACCTGCTGATGACCGCACTCTTTGCATGCGTCCATTTAGCCACAGATTGTTCTGTTTGTGCGGGTTCTAACCCATGCGCCCTTAAGGATCGGCGGGCCAAATTATTGATGAAGGGCCTGCTCCCTTCTACGGAGGTGGCTGCCTCCTCTTCTGCTTTGATCACAGCTGTTGCTGTGGCCACCTCTCCTTCTACACTTGTCCTTCCTTCTCCTCCCTCCCAGGCTAGGACTCATCCTCCTGCCTCTAAGCCTATGGAAGTGGAGCTTAGAAAAGGCAGAGAGAAGAGGAGAGAGAGCACAGATCAGAGAAGAGAAAGAGGTCCCTGGACCTTCAGGCTCCGACAGGACCTTCTACCAAAATTCAGCCTAGGCACCGTGACTCCCCTCAATTCCAATCACCTAGATTTTATCAGGAGCCAGAGGAGCCCCGACCACCCTCTAGAGCCTTAGTTCCTTGACCTGCCTGGTCGGAGTCCGTGGCTTTGTCGCGGTCCACCCGCATCCTCTCTGAAGTCGACATGGAAAAAATGATGCAGAGATTTATTCACACACAAATTCAGATGAGAGTCTTGCCCGCCCCCTCTCTCTCTCTGGAGGAGAGAGCTCACTTCCCTTCTTTACACCTATATCTCCTTCTCCGATCCGACCCCCGGTTTCGGAGTACATGGATCCAAGGATGGCCCTAGTCAGGGGGTTGGTGCCGACTGTACCTTTCTCCTTGATGCCAACAGCTGCCTGGAGCATGTCGGATCTGTCTAGTATGGATCCGAGTGGCTCTCTGAGCCGGAGCCTGGGTGTCAGATCTGAGGGGGTGGAGCTGTTTCCATCAGCTCTAACGTTGTCGGGTCAAGGTCCCCTCCCCCCTTGGAGCACCATTTACTTCGGACCCAGCTCCAATTCTCGCATCTGATCCAGGGAGAGCGGTTCCCTTAATGGTGTCCCAGGAAGCTTGACATTCGGCGTTGTGGAAAGGGTTCTCTCCAATGGATCAAGGCCCCTTACTATATCTTTGGATTCCGCCCGACTCCTCCTGCTTTGTGTGGAATCCCATCATTTTACCACAGGGACAGACAGTGCTCGAGGAGCCCCAGGCGGTTCCCCTTGAGGAACATGTGGTTTGCGACTTCCCTCTGTAAAGCCCCACCGGAGAGTTTCCTAACAAGCATACATGCAAGAGGAGGCAGTGGGATTCCTCCCTGGAGTCCCTCACTGAGGTTATGGATTTGGATGATGGGGAAGTTTCCCCCAGATCACCTCCCGAGAATGTCTCCTTCAGAGATGTCATGGAAATCTTGCGCCAGCGGGGAGGTTGGTCTGGCCCAAAACCTTCCTTGGACAAATCTGTGTTCCTGGAGGCTTTCTGCATGGGCCCATTTACTTCCTGGGTGTCCCTTCCCATGGATCCCTTGGTGGACTTGGTCACCTCGTGGGCTTGGAAGGAGCCGGACACTGTGGAGCCAATCGCAAAACGTTCGGACAAAATATTGAGCCCCCCTACAGACAGACCAGCTTGGAGTAAAGGGTCCCCTGTAGATGCTATGGTGGTAGCAGCCACCACCAAAAAGAAGCTAGCCCAGGAGAGTTTCTTGATCCATCCCCCTCACCGTAAGTCTAGGATGATGGACCGCCTAGGGAAGCGGGTTTATGCATCCACGACCTTTTCTATTAGGGCGTTGAACTGTCTGTCCCATGTTACTAGACTACAGCGCAACGTGGTTAAAGAACTGGCTGAGTCTCCCCAAAGTCCATGTCGCAGGAGGGCAGGGCCATGTTCTCCATGAGGATGGCTACCCTGACAGCGGTTTCAAACACATCCATATGACTCTCATATGCGACTGAAGGAGTGGCTAGAGTGGCTGGGTCTGGCATGTCCATGAGGCGTAACGCCTGGCTCAGATTAGTCAGTTCACGGAACCCTTCAAGGTGTCTTTTGCGAACGCCTCTTATGACATTTCTTCCCTCTTTGGTAAGACCATCCGAGACCCATTGGTCCAGAGTGAGAAAGACAGGACGACACTGTCTGCCTTCAGAATCCGCTTCTCGAACCCTCAAAGATCCTTTTCCCGAAATCAGCGAGGGCAAAAGAAGATGTGGTTCCGGAAGTCTCAGTATTCCCAGGCCACTCAGGGCTCCTCTTCCCCTAGAGGCAGAGGGGGACAGGATAGATGCCAGCCCAGAGGCAGAGGGGGTCCGAGGAATTTTGAATCTCAAGAACCTTTCTCTGACAGGCCCGTGCAGCAACCCTGATGGGTTGCCCGACTGCTCTGCTCTGGAGGCAGTTGGGGGTCACCTGTCGTTGCACCTGGCAGCATGGAAGTCCATGTCATCAGACTGTTGGGTGCTTCAGATAATTTCCAGAAGCTATTCAGTCCCATTTGTGGTTCCTCCAGTACCTTACAAACAGTTCTTGGACGTACCACCCATGCAAAGGGAGGCAGCAGCACTAGAAGTTTCCAAGGTGCTAGAGAAACGAGCCATCAAACCCGTCCCCCTCAGATCAGTCCAGATCGGGCATCTACTCCAGGTTCATTTTGGTGCCAAAAAAGATGGTGGACTTGAGGCCCATTCTGGATCTATCTACTCTGAACCTTTCAGTTACCAAAGAGAAGTTCTGGATGGTCACTTTACAGTCCATCATGCTGTACCTGCAAGAGAGCAACTGGATGTGCTCATTCGACTTCCAGGATGCTTACTATCACATAAAGATGCACAGAAGCTCCAGGAGGTTCCTCTGCTTTCGGCTAGGAGCCAATCATTTTCAGTTCCGAGCCCTACCCCTTGGTCTCACCACAGCCCCCCAGGGTGTTCACCAAAGTGATAGCAGTAGTAGCGGCTCACCTGAGGCTTCAGGAGATTCAGGTCTACCCTTATCTGGATGTTTTGCTCCTTACTGCTCCCAAGCGTCTGCTTTGTTGGACCAGAGATTATTTCCTAAAGCTTGCACACTATCTTGGGATTGCAATCAACACAGCCGGATCCCTTCTGAATCCTGTCCAGGTGATAGAATACATAGGGGCATGGATAGACACGCTACAGACAAATGTTTTCCTGACCAAGGAGAGAGTTCGAAACCTAAGGATGCATGTTGCCTTCATTTACTGATCTCATCTTCCCTCAGCAAAATCGGTTTTGTGGGTCCTAGGTTTTATGGCAGCGATGATAACGCTCCTTTTGTGCGCTCGATTACATATGCGAGTACTACAGTGGACTCTAGAGGTGCAGTGGTCCTGTTGAATCTTCCATTGTCACACCCAGTACACCTCAGTCGAGTCTGCAGGTCGTCCCTTCTTCTGTGGATGCAGTCTTCAGAAATTTTGGAGGGATGACCTTTTGTCCCAGTTCCTGCCCAAGCCACAGTGACCACGGACGCCTCCCAACTGGGGGGAGGGAGCATTGTTTGGGAAGGACAGTCCAAATGTTCTGGAGATGAGGGCGGTCCTTTAGTGTTGCGGGCCCTTCATGCCTTTCTACCTCTGGGAACCATTGCAATCCAGTCAGACAACATGTCAGTGGTCTGGTATATCAACAAACAGGTAGGGACCAGATCTTGCCCCCTTTGTCGCGAGGCCATGAGAGTTTGGGAATGGGCGATCTCCACCGGTCGTTTTCTGATAGCAATGCATATTCTGAGACTGTCCAACATTCTAGCGGACAAACTAAGCCGGACTATTCTGATGCCTTACAAGTGGTCTCTGAATCCTTCAGTACCGGAGCAGATCTTTCTAGAGTGGGGTCGGCCTTGCTGTGATCTCTTCGCATCTCCTGCCAGAGTGAAGTGCAGCGAGTTCTTCGCTCTAAACCCTTTACAGGGGGAGTCCCCAGAGACTCTCTAGTCCATGCTTGACCTCCCAGTCTTCTTTATGATTATCCTCCTGTACCCCTTATTCTGAAGTTTCTACAGAAAGCTTTTCGACTGGGGAGCAAAGTGATCCTCATTGTCCTGTTTTGGTCTTGGCAGGTATGGTTTCCTTTCCTGTGGTCTCATCTTCTAGCTCCACCTTGGATCTTGGATCCCACTCAGGATCTCATTTCGCACCCCTCGCTTCTTGCTTCATGTTTACTGACAACCAGTTAATTCTCAAACAAACTGATGTGGTATGTGAGAGAGGTATTTATACAATGTCACTGGAGGCAAAAATCTTGCATAAAAGTACTCCTAATGTCAATAAGGTTGTCAAGTAGTACACACACTGCACCCATCACGCACAATTCAAAGCAGGCATATCGAACCACATCTGGTAAGGCACTTACATGCAGCCTTCCTAAACCACAAAGACCTCCTAGACAAAGTACACATAACAAATACCCTCAGCAGCCCCAATGTGCTCTTTTCAAAATAACACCCACATCAACACACAGAGCTACATCTCATGGAGCCTCTACCTGTAAGTTTCAAAAAAAAGGCCAGCACCCAAAGAATAAAAAACATATATTTATTGTGGATACACTGAAAAAACACGAATCAGACTGGTTTCGTCAACCTGCCTTCAGTGATCCTCTTTTTTTTTTTAAATATTATTCGTGCTTTTGGCCCTGTGCACCAGCCGTACTTGCAAGGATTGCTTTGAACAGCCTCTACCTCTAAGCCCATAAGCAAGCCACCATGCAGTCCAACATTCTAATCATTGTAGACTCCAGCGTGAGACACACTGCTGTCCCTGTCACCAGGCAGAATAAAGAGAAAGTTACAGTCAGTTGCTTATCAGGGACTAGGACTCGCCACATTGGACCACAATTACAAATATGGCTCGATCATAGTCTATGTGGGACTAATTGACCTGAGACATACCTCTCTAGACTATATGAAGAGAGACATCATGGAGCTCTCGGAAAGTGTGTCTCAGGCTGGTATGAGCCTAGCATTGAGCAGCATTTTACCTTCTCCAAGGATGATGCCACAATAGGAACAAAAGGTGATTCACTTTAATAATTTGCTTGACATGGACAGGATGATGCAGAGGTTCATTCGGACCCAAATCCAAATGGGAGTCTTGCCAGGCTATTGTCCAGCCGGAGAGGGGACTTCTTTGCCCTTCTTCCATCCAATCTCTCCTTCCCTGATCCGACCTGCGGTTTCGGGGTTTATGGATCCTCGGATCCTTTGAGCTGGGGGTTTGGCGCTGACGGTTCCTCCAGCCTCGACGCCGGTGATTACCTTGAGTTCCTCAGATCAGACTGGTTCATATCCAAGCAACTCTCGGGGCCGAGAATGGGAAGTAGGATCCGAGGAAATGGAGGTGTCTTCGGCACCGACTTTGTCAGATCCGAGCCGTTCCTTCAGAACCCCGGCTACCCTGGCATCGGCCCCGATCCTCATGGTGGAGCCAAGGAGAACTTCTTCCTTGTTGGTTACTAAGGAGGTGCGCTCTCCTTCTGCCTTCGATGTGGTGAAGAGGGTTCTCTTCCACAGATTTAGACCCCAGCCCATCGCCTTGAACTCCGCCCAGGCTCCCGTGGACTTGGTCACGACTCCCATCAGCTTTTCCCAGAGACAGCCCGTGCTAGAGGACCCCCAGGTGGGTCCCGTCATGGAACCCCCCCATGACTTATGAGCCCTCTTCCGAGAGTCCCACTGAAGAGGGTCCCCATAAGCACTCTTGTAAGAGGAGGCACATGGACTCCCACAAGTCCCTCACAGAAGATACTGACTTGGATGAAGGTGAGTGTTCCCCCAGGTCACCTCCCGATTATGTCTCCTTTGGAGACATCATGGATATCCTCCGCCAGAGGGGAGGTTGGTCAGCTTCAAAACCCTTTATGGACGAGTCAGTATTCCTGGAGGCCTTTGGCACGGGCCCATCTACATCCTGAGTGTCCCCTCCTGCAGGTCCCTTAGTGGATCTCATTACCACGTAGGCATGGAAGGAGCCTGACACCATAGAGCCAATACCTAAATGCCCGGACAGGATCCTTTCTCCTCCCACAGACAGACAGGCCTGGTACAAGGAATCCTCGGTGGATGCTATGGTGGTTGCAGCTGCCACCAAGAGGGAACTGGCACAGGAATGTTCTTCAGTCCACCCTCCGGACAAGGAGTCTAGGGCAGTGGATCGATTTGGGAAGCGAGTCTTTTCTTCAGTGATGTTTTCCATACAAGCGCTGAATTATTTGGCACACATCATACTTCAGCGAGACCTAGTCACGGAATTCGCTGTTTAGCCCCCAGAGTCTTTGTCGCCAGAGGACAAGCGTCTGTTCTCGGCGAAAATGTTGACTCTAAAATCTGATGTCCTTCATGGATGCATCTGCAGTCATAACAAATGGGTTGTCCTGTCGTCAGGCAGCCCTTCGGTCGGCCGGATTCCAAAGTCTGGGTCCGGCTTCGGCTGATGTCGCACTTCACCCGACGTCATCTCTGCTGGTCTTCGGGTATAAAGGCATCAGCCGACGCCATTTTCCCCAGTCTTTCTTGCCGCGTGGCGCCCGAAGCAGAAGCTGTTCGCAAGTGCCGGTCGGTCAGATCCAGAGATTACTACTACCGAATACTACTTCGAAGACTTCTAAAAGCTAAGTACCCCGTTGGGGACTCTTTCTTGTCTCAGCCGATGTCAGAAAAAGTCAATAACTGTTTAACTTGTGGGAAACAAATACCTCATAAAGATTTCCACTCTTATTGTCTGCCTTGCTTAGGCCCAGACCACGACGTAGCAGCCTGTTCGGCCTGCGCTTCCTTCAACCGACGAACGCTTAGGCGTCGGTCGGAGTTTGCTGAACAGTTTTTCGGCTCAGACTTTGCTTACATTATGCCGTCGGATCCTCCGACTACCCAAATTGTTAAAAAACGCAAGGAAAAAGACCGACACTCGCGGTCCGCGGTTTCGGCCGAAACCACAGTTAAGCAAACCGCGAGTGTCTCGGTTTCGGCCGAAACCGAGAAAACTGGTCAATCTTCAGCCGAATCCATGGCTACTACTGAGGCTCCTGCTACCTTACCTGAATCGGCCTCAGAAATTTTGCCTACAACTGTGGTTTCTAGTGAGTTATCAGACACCATCCCTTTGGATGTTTCTACCCCAGCACGTGGTGCTGCTAGACCCCCTGCAGCCATGTCTATCAAGGCCTTTGCCAGGGCTTAAGCAGCCAAATCTGCTAAGTCAGTGCCTGTTAAACCTCCCTCACACAGGCCCACTTCTAGTTCACAAATGCTTACTCTGGCAGAAGATTTAATATCCTTAATTAGGGGATCCCAATCTCACCCAGACAGGGCCTCTCAGCCCCAGAAAAGAGACCTAGGACAGAGCCCCGAGCCAGTGTCCTCTGATGATTCTGCGGATGACTCCGACATTACAGAACAGCCAGAGGATCCTTTTTCTACTTATGAAGACTTCGATGCTGAAGAATCCATTCCAGCTGCCTCTCCACCAGAGGAATTTTCCTTTGGGGAAACCTTACATGCCATGAGAGAACAATTTCAATGGCAGGGACAAGATTTCTCAGATTCAAGAAAAAGGCTTAGGACTTTTCTGCATTTACCACAACATAGGCCCTTAGCTATACCTCCTGTTTTGCCTGTTGTGGATGATGCATTTAATGATGTCTGCACTGCTCCTGATTCTTTACCTCCAGCCCCTGCCAAACCTGATAGATTTTACAGGGTTCCAGACACTCATCACCACCTATACAAGGCCCCACTGGCAGACCCCAAAACTATTTCCCAGAGGCCTAAGGCAGTAGCCTCGACCACAGCAAAAAACCCTATTCCTTCAGAAAGGGAATCCAGGTCCTTGGACAGATGGGGGAAAAAAGTTTACACCTCTGCTACTCTCTCAGCTAGAGCTTTAAACTGTCAGTTTCACATGATCCAATACCAAGAGTTTATGCTTGATCAGTTAACTAAAAAAGTATCCTCTGATGAATCTATAGATAAGAAATATGTATTAGAAATGGTGAATAACATACAACAGGTTAGTAACCATTCCTTAAAATGTGGCTATGATGCACTGGAGGCTTCATTTAGATCAGCCATGACTGGCACAGTGATAAGAAGACATGCATGGTTGAAAGAGCAGGTCTTACCGGATCATGTTAAAGCTAAGCTATTAGATGCTCCTATGGATAAGGCCAGTTTATTTGGTACACCTGCCCAGCAGGTAATGAAGAAAATGGAAGAAAAGGCAAAATCTGTACAAACAGTTAAAGATTTCTTACAGGTTCAGCCCCCAAGGTTTAGCAGGAACTGGCCTGCCAAAAATTGGTCCTTTCCTGACTCCACAAGATCCCAAAGGGGCAGGAATAGACGCTCCAGAGGCAGAAATCAATCCAGAGGAGGTGCCTACAGAGGACGACAGTGGCAAGGTAATAACAGAGGCACAGACACAACCACTACCACTGCAACAGGACAATCACAGTGACTTGGCTCTAACTCCGCCAACCAGGGAGCAAATAGCAGCACCATTAGGCGGAAAATTAGCCTTATTTTCGAAAAATTGGCACTATATCACAAAAGACAAGTGGATTTTGCAAACCGTAGACCAAGGCTACCGGTTCCACTTCCACACCTTACCAGTAAAAAGAGGAATGCCAAACCTGCCTCCAAATCAAAAAATAGAAGCTCTACAGCAGATAACGGAATTAACAAAGATGAGAGCTGTGGAAAGAGTACCAATAACAGAACAGGGCAAAGGATTCTATTCCAGACTCTTCCTAGTACCAAGAAAAGAAAAAAGTTGGAGACCTATTCTTGACCTGTCCATCTTAAACACGTATATCATTGTCCCAAAATTCAAAATGCTGACCCTACAGCAACTTCTTCCCATGCTGGGCAAGGAGTGTTGGCTGGTAACTCTAGATCTCAAGGAGGCATACCTGCACGTCCCCATTCGACCAAATTGCAGAAGATACCTCAGATTTCTTGCAGGATCAGAGCATTATCAATTCTCAGCATTGCCCTTTGGCTTATCTACTGCGCCCAGAGTATTCACAAAATGCCTGGCATCAGTAATCGCTCACTGCAGACTACAGGAATCCAAATTTATCCATACCTGGACGACTGCCTGCTACAAGCGGACAACAAAAGCAAGCTGACAACAGATTTACAAAGGGTCATTTACTTGCTACAAGCCCTGGGATACACAGTCAATTTACAAAAGTCAAGGCTGATACCATCCCAAACAAGAACATTCTTGGGCGGAATTGGACACAGTAAAACAAATGGCATTCCTAACTGCAGGAAAACCAAAAGAACTCCCTCTTTACTTCTTGGCATTAACAAAACAGAACAAACTAACAGCAAGAAAAGTTCTGCAGGCCTTGGGCTTCATGGCATCATGCATAATCTTGGTCCCACATGCCAGACTGCATATGAGAAAACTACAGTGGTACCTAAAGAATTTATGGTCTCAACACAGGCACAGCCTAGAAGCAGAAATACCACTAATCCCATGCCTAAAACAGGAGTTCCTATGGTGGGCTCAAGCATGCCAGTCAAACCCAGGCCTACCCTTCCACAACTTTCGAACAAGCCAAACCATCACAACAGACGCCTCAGACCTAGGATGGGGGGCGCACATGCTGGACAAATGCGTGCAAGGATTGTGGACTCAGGACCAGCTGCACCTGCACATAAACCAAAAAGAAATGCTGGCAGTAAAACTGGCAATCCAAAAATTCAGACCATTCCTCAAAGAAGGCCATTTGATGATAAGGACAGACAACACCACAGTCATGTGGTACATAAACAAACAGGGAGGCACTCATTCATACCCCCTATGCAGAATGACTTTGGACCTTTGGAATCTGGCACTCAGCTACAACATCCAGTTACAGGCAATATTTGTACCGGGAAAAGAGAACACCCTAGCAGACATGTTAAGCAGAACCACCTCGGATGCTCACGAATGGATGCTACACCCGGACATCTTCAAGACCATCACAAAGAAATGGGGAATGCCACAAATAGATCTATTCGCTTCTCCTCTCAATCACCAGCTCAAAAAATTCTGCACAAGGACATTTCACCCACTTGCATGGAAGGTGGATTCGCTCTCCTTCAGCTGGAAAGGTCTGACAGCATATGCATTTCCACCTCTTCCCTTGATACACAAGGTATTACTGAAAATCAAAGAGGAACGTCCAAGGATAATCCTGATAGCTCCGAACTGGCCAAGACAACACTGGTACCCATTGCTGAGGAGCATGTCTCAGGAGAAAATGTGGTCAATACCCCTGATGCCTTTGATGTTAACTCAGAACAACTACAGCATCATGCATCCAAACCTAAAAACTTTGCAACTGACTGCCTGGAACATCACATAGCAGCAACTAATCCAGATCTTTCCCAAAGGGTTAAAGACATTATCCTTGAAGCCCGCAGACCTTCAACAAGAAGGAACTATGCAGGAAAATGGAAAAGGTTTGTCATTTGGAGTGCTGAAAGAGGAAAAGATGTGTCTAATATAGATATTGCTAACATTCTGGAGTATTTGGCAGAGCTTCTACATACAGGCCTGTCCTATTCCTCCATCAAGATACATGCATCAGCTATTTCAGCAGAATACAGCTTTGATCCACCTGTCTTTTCACATCCTCTACTCAGGCAGTTCCTCAGAGGGATCAAGAATGTAAAACCTCCTAGGAAACCACCATTACCAGCATGGGACTTGAACTTTGTGCTAGAAAAGTTGACACTCCCTCCGTTTGAACCAGCAGCAACAGCAGATCTACAGCACCTGTCATGGAAAACTGCTTTCCTACTGGCAATTACCTCAGCAAGGAGGGTTTCTGAACTACAGGCCTTAATGGCAGTACAACCCTTCCTAATCTTCCATCAAGATAGGGTGTCCACGAGAACTAATCCTACATTTATGCCTAAGGTGGTATCCAGAGTGTCTTTAAACCAGGCAATCCACCAACCTACCTTCTTCCCCAATCCACAAAACAGAGGGGAAAGAATGCTGCATACCTTGGATGTACATAGACAGCTACGCTACTACCTGGACAGAACCAAAAGTAACAGAAAAACTGACCAGCTTTTTGTAGCCTATGCAACAGGAAGAGAAGGAAAAGCAATTTCCAAACAGACAATCTCCAAATGGATAGGAAATTGCATAAGATTCTGTTACTCCTACCATGGAAAACCAACTCCACAGAACATAAGGCCTCATTCTACAAGGGCTACAGCCACTACCACAGCTTTCTTACGAGGAGTGGCAACCAAGGACATTATTGAGGCGGCTACTTGGACCTCCGTGCATACATTTGCCAAGCATTATAATTTACCTCTGTATTCTAGATCCCGAGAAGGGTTTGCCACTGCTGTACTACAAGGGATCCTAACCACACCATAATTTTTTCTTCCTCCTCCCTTAGTTGGCTATGGTATTCTACCCATTTGTTATGACTGCAGATGCATCCATGAAGGACATAGTACAGTTTTGTACCTACCATAAATGTAGATGTCCGAACTGGATAGCATCTGCAGTCAGGATTACCCTCCCTCCTTCCCCTCTGTGGTACTCCTAGGGTATTTACCCTCCAAATAGCTAGCTGGGGGGGGGGGAGTCTCTTATGGTGTATTTGTTTGTATATATGTACATACATGCTTATTTTTTGTGTTTGCCTTCTATCTTTTTGGAAACATTGGCATTTATCCAAAATTTAGCCTTCCAAGAGGGCAACTGGCATCTGGGGCAAGAAACACTGAGGAAAATGGCGTCGGCTGATGCCTTTATACCCGAAGACCAGCAGAGATGACGTCGGGTGAAGTGCGACATCAGCCGAAGCCGGACCCAGACTTTGGAATCCGGCCGACCGAAGGGCTGCCTGATGACAGGACAACCCATTTGTTATGACTGCAGATGCTATCCAGTTCGGACATCTACATTTATGGTAGGTACAAAACTGTACTTTTCGAACACTTCCACGCATCTTCTTTCCCATGCCACGGAAGGAGTGGCTAGGGCGCCTGGGACTGACATAGCTATGAGGCGACATGCTTGGCTCAGACTATGTCAATTCGCGAACCCCTTCAAGACATCATTCACAAATGCTCCCTTTGATGGTTCCTCCCTGTTCGGGAAGACAGTTCGTGACACCCTGGTCCAGAGCGAGAAGGACTGGAAGACTCTGTCTACCATCAGAGTCCACTACTCTAGCCCTCAAAGATCCTTTTCTAGGAATCAGAGAGGACAAAAGAAGATGTGGTTTTGAAAATCTCAGTTTTCCCGGGACTCTCAGGACAACTTGTTCACTAGAGGCAGAGGGGGACAAGACAGATGTCGCCCCAGAGGCAGAGGGGGGGCAGAGGAGCTTTTGGTCTAGGGAGAACTTCTGGGACAGACCCACGCAGCAACCCTGAGGGGTCGCCCAACTTTCCTACTCTGGAGACAGTCGGGGGAAGATTGTCATTGCACCTAACGGCTTGTGAGTCCATTACGACGGACTGTTGGGTGCTCCAAATAACATCCAGAGGCAACTCCATCCCATTTGTTGCCCCACCTGTCCAACCAAAGCACCTCCCGGATGTTCCACCCACTCAAAGGGAGGCGGCAGCAAAAGAAATTTCAAAGCTGCTATGCAATCGGGCCATCGAACCGGTTCCCCCAGATCAGTCCGGATTAGGCGTTTACTCCAGGTTCTTTTTAGTGTTACTCCAGGTTCTTTTTAGTGCCAAAAAAGACGGGGGACCTCAGGCATATATTGGACCTGTCAACCCTGAACCTGACTGTAGCCAAGCAGCAATTTTGGATGGTCACCTTTGCAGTCCATTCTACCTTACCTCCGAGAATGCGACTGGATGTGCTCGATAGACCTCCGGGATGCTTACTACCATATCAAAATTTGCAGAAGCTCCAGGAGATTCCTTCGCTTCTGGCTTGGGAGCCAATCATTTCCAGTTCAGAGCCCTACCATTCGGTCTCACCACAGCCCCCAGGGTGTTTTACCAAGGTTATGGCAGTCATAGCGGCTCACCTGAGGCTTCAGGAAATTCAGGTGTTTCCTTACCTAGATGATTGACTCCTCGCTGCTGCCACCAAGCATCTACTTTGCATGGCTATAGACTCCTTCCTGCATCTTGCAGTCAACCTAGGGATTACCATCAACATCTCCAAGTCCCGCTTGAACCCAACACACACCTTGGAATTTATAGGGACACAGATGGACACTCTACTATTGCAAGTTTTTCTCACTCTGGACAGGGTCCAGAACCTACGGGCTCATGTGTCAGTGATCCTCGGCCCCAGGATGGCAATGGCGAGCGATGTTCATCGAGCCCTAGGCTCCATGGCCGCAGCAATCTCAATCCTTCCCTGTGAGTGCCTTCACATGCGGGTGCTTCAGTGGAACCTGACAATTCAGTGGTCTTGGTTAGACCTCCCCATGGACTATCCAATATGAATCAGCAGAGTCTGCAAGATGTCTCTTCTCTGGTGGCTCCAGTCGCTGGAAATCTTGGCAGGTCGTCCCTTCATAACACCCACAGCTCAAGCCACAGTGAACTCGGACG
The DNA here is from genome assembly GCF_019279795.1 of Protopterus annectens. Classification (NCBI taxonomy): domain Eukaryota; kingdom Metazoa; phylum Chordata; order Ceratodontiformes; family Protopteridae; genus Protopterus; species Protopterus annectens. The sequence goes on along the minus strand of NC_056740.1, from coordinate 386,263,586 downwards.
CCTCCCAGCTTGGTTGGAGGAGCACTATTTGGGGAGCACGGTCCAAGGCACGTGGTCCCAGACCAGGACCAGAATGCATATCAGTGTTCTTGAAATGAGGGCAGTGCTTTTAGATTTGCAAAACAAACAAGGAGGAACCAGATCTTAACCTCTCTGTCACGAGGCCATGAGAGTGTGGGAGTGGGCGATCTCCACCAGTCAGTTTCTGATTGCAATGCATATCCCGGGACGCTCCAACATTTTAGCAGACAGACTGAGTCAGGCTATTCTAATGCCGTACGAGTGGTCTCTGAAATGGTCAATAGCAGAGGAGATCTTCCTTGCGTGGGGTCAGCCTTGCTGCGATCTCTACACATCTCCTTCCAAAGTGAAGTGCAGCGAGTTCTTCACTCTGATCCTCTCACTAGGGGGAACTCCCCCAGAGACACTCTCATCCATGCTTGGCCTCCTGGGTTAATGTATGCTTATTCCCCGTTACCTCTCATTCTGAAGTTTCTTCAGAAAGCTTGCCGACTGGGATGCAAAGTGATCCTCATTGCCCCGTTCTGGCCTCGTCAGGTGTGGTTCCCCTTCCTCTGGTCTCATGTTCTAACTCCTCCTCGGATTCTGGATCCCTGCCAGGATCTCATCTCTCATCCCTCGGGCATCAGTCTGCCCGATCTGGACAGCCTCAAGCTGATGGCGTAGTTGCTCCAGTTACCCTGATTGCTATGACTCCCGGTCTGTCATCTTCAGTAAAGACTTATTTTGGTGGCATCCCACAAAGCTTCCACTAGGAAGGTTTATTGCAGCAAATGGAAATGCTTCCCTATTTGGGCTTCTCAGAGGAACCTAGATCCCTTTACAGCCCTGGTTCCTAAATGGAAATGCTTCCCTATTTGGGCTTCTCAGAGGAACCTAGATCCCTTTACAGCCCTGGTTCCTGCAGTGTTGGAGTTTTTGTCCAATATTTTCCATCAAGGGGCTAGTTCCTCTACGGTGAAAGTACATCTGGCAGCCATATCTAATTTTCATGTCAGTGAAAATATGAATGCTCTGGCCTCTTTGAGACTGTGTAAAGCTTTCCTGAAAGGCACTTTTCTTTTATGTCCCCCGGTTAAGGATTCAGTCCCTCCTTGGGACCTTACCCTAGTTCTGCAGGTGTTGGTCGCTCCCCCATTCGAACCAGCAGCGTCAGTAGATTTGAAATTCTTATCCTGGAAGACCGCTTTCCTAGTGGCCATTACTTCGGCCAGAAGGGTTTTGGAGATCCAAGCTTTGTCTGCTGTGCCTGCTTGCTTGATCTTTCATAAAGACAGGGTTTCGCTCCGCACGAACCTTTCTTTCTTACCGAAAGTTGCCTCTGAATCAAATATTAACCAGATGATTAATCTGCCTGTTGTATTTCCAAATTTTCAGAACAAAGGTCAATATAAGCTACATTTGCTAGATGTTCATAGACAGCTTCGTTTCTATTTACATAGGACTAAACAATTTCCTAAGTCTGACCCATTAGTCGTGTCCTTTTCTAGACCCTTTTTGGGCAAAGCCATTTCCAAGGTCTCCTTAGCTAGATGGATTACACAATGTATACTGCAAGTCTATAAGGATAAAGGTCTGTCCCCACCTGGTCCTGTCAAAGCTCATTCTACCAGATCTATTGGCAACTTTTGCTGCTTTTTGGTCTAGGGTTTCACTGGATGCTATCTGTGCATCAGCGACCTGGGTAAGGTCACATACATTTATTTCTCATATATAAGTCTGATTTGATCTCTAGAGGGAGAGCATCCTTTGGCTCTGCGGTCCTCAGGAATATTCTTCTACGAGGGCCTCCCAGGAGTTTTGGTAGCTGGGGACTCTGTCCCACAGGTTGCAGATAAATTAACTACTTCAGATAAAGAAGTTAAGTACTCGCTATAACGTTCCATCTGAGTAGTTATACTTCATTTTCTGCAACCGTCCTGCCCTCCTTCCCCTGAACCTGTTCTAGGTTAGTGCTGTTATTGAGTTGCTGATAGTTTGGATAGTGGCAAACTCGATCTGATGGAAGGTAGGAGATTTGAGGGATTATGGGTAAGGGGAGGAGCTTGGAGCAGATGCTTAAAAAATTTTGCCGGCTCGGATCCGATATGGATCTGAATACCCACAGGTTGCAGAAAATGAAGTATAACTACTCAGATGGAACGTTATGGCGAGTACATAACTTCTTTTTTATTGTTTTACAAATGAAAGTAAACAATTTCAGTTAACTAGATACACAGTTTTATGCAATGCATTTACTTTTCTATAAACTGCTTTATCTCCAGTAAAAGAAACATTAGTTCAAATGAGTTAAGAATTAAATACATTCTTCACAATGTTCTTGTTGATTTGTAATTTAATAATTCATTCATTCATTGCTGTGACTGTTTGCAGGCAGGAAGGAGCAAAGAATACAGAATGCAAAAACTAAATTAAAGTTGGCAGCAGGAGGTATATGCTTATGTAAACGAATCTTCTCCTTTAACAACAGAAAATTAAAAATTGCGAGTTACAAACCTATATTAGGTGCTGTGTCTGACACACACACACACACACACACACACACACACACACACACACACACACACACACACACACACACACACACCTCCGTTCATGATCAGTTCAGCTCTGCAAGACAATATATAAGCAGTTCAGATACCTGAAAATGCAAGCATCACTCTCTCTATATATAAATACTTGTGTCCGTTCATGGCCAGCAGCAGAAATATAAAAATCAGTTCAGATACCTGAAAATACGAGGGTCTCCGTATATAAATACGAGTGTCCATTCATGGCCAGCGGAAACCAGTGATCAGATACCTAAAACTGTCTCCCACGAGCAGAAATATAAATACAAGTGTCCGTTCACCAGGAGCATTGCAGATCCTTAAACTAGTTTCCTTCCTGCTTGCGGATCCATTCAAATCAAACAGTAATGCATGCCCTTGAGCTCAATTCTGACAGGCTGATGGAGCTGATGTCATCCACGCACGTGATGATGTCAGCTCAAAAAACGAAAGCAAAATAATTAAAAAAAAAAAAAAAAAAAAAAGCTGGGAAACAATGGAAAAAATCGGGAATGAATTGTGGCACCCCATTATTTGGACCCCAAAACTCAGTAAAAAAACGAGTAATTCGGGATGATTGAGAGGCATGGTTGTAAGGCATTTTAACATCATATTGAAAAAGTGTAATGTTTTTTAATGTGTTTTTTACTGTTTTTATATGTATAAAAATGGTAGGTTATACAGGGGAACATTAATAAATTTTATATTAAAATTGTCAATATGGGAGGCTTAAGTGGTGTCATTTTATATCATTAAATGAAAAAAGAGTTATGGCTTTAAATTGGTGACAGGATGTTATGTAAAACTGATTCTGATGAAGTTTCCTGTTGGCAGATGAAAGCGCTAAAACCTTAATGTTACATATGAGTAAACCTTTTACTACATTGTGAACTACATTTTTTGTCACCAGATTTTTGGCCTTTGAGTCTAAGATTGCCTTTATTGGTGCCGAGGTGTCACCAGCTGGAGATTGTGCGATTATTGGTTTTGTGGTGTTCGTCCAGCTTTTTTCCACAGAAGGGTTGCTTATTAAATCCAACACAATCCCTTCCACCAGGATAGTTTTCCTGGGGACTCTCCTGGATTCCTCCCTCCAGAAGGCTTCCCTTCCCCCAGGCAAGGTTTCCTTCTTAACCCAGTACTTCCAGGACATTATGCAGAGGCAATGCCTTTCAGCCAGGGAATTCCTCAGAGCACTGGGCTACATGGCATCATGTGTACTAATGATCCCTCTGGGCAGGCTACATATGAGGAAGCTTCAGTGGTACCTCAATCTGTGGTGCCAGTACTACAGTCCCTGGAGGTGGAAATCCAGCTAATTCACTGCCTGAGGGAGGAGCTGGCATGGTGGGCACGAGCATGTGCACGGAACCAAGGTCTCCCCTTCCGGTTCATCTCTCAGGGCCAAACCTTAACCACGGATGCAGCAGACAAAGCCTGGGGAGCCCATTTCCAACACCTCCTATCCCAGGGTAAATGGGAAGAGCAGTTCAGACACAAGCACATAAATTGGAAGGAATTGATGACTGTACAGAAGGGCATGGTGGACTTCAAGGATCAGTGGAAATCAGGGGTCCTACTTACCAAAACAGACAACACAACAATCGTGTGGTGCATAAACAAACAAGGGGGAACCCAGTCCTTAACCTCTTTGCTGGCTGCCATGCACATCAGGGAGGCAGCTGATGATATGGGGTTGCACCTGATGGTGCAGTACCTTCCTGGGGCTCGGAACAATCTAGCAGACTGCCTCAGCAGACACTTAATGGATCCCCACAAGTGGCAGCTGCATCAGGTAACATCTCTCAGCATAGTCCAGAAATGAGGATCCCCTCAAATTAGACCTCTTTGCCACTAAAGTAAATGCCGACCTAAAAATATTTTGTTCCAGAAGCAAGCTTCACACAGCCTGGAGGACAGATGCCTTCTTTCTCTGGAGCCACCTGTTTCTTTATGCATTTCCTCCCTGCCTCTCCTTCCAGTTATCCTCCTGAAAATCAGAGAAGGATTGAGGGTTATCCTGATAGTCCCAGACTGGCCTAGGCAGCACTGGTACCCCCTGTTACTGAGTTTGACCAAATATAAAACCTTGGCAGTTATCTGCTGATTCAGGCAAAGGGAAAGCTCTGGCACTCCATCCTGCAGACTCTGAAACTCTCTGCCTGGACAATTTATCAAAATTTTATGCTAAACAATCTTTGAGTAGTCAGGTGCTTAATATCCTCAGAGTCTAGAAGACCCAGTACTAGGAAAACACTCTGCCAAGGGGAAACAGTTCTGTATTTGGTATCAGCAGCAAGGCCTCAACCCTGTCTCAACCAACATTTCAGCCATTCTGGACTACCTATCTGTCCTGGTGGACAAAGGGCTATCCTTTTCATCCATTAAGATACATGCGTCTGCCATTTAGCACACATCCCTACTCTTCCTCCTATCTTTTCCTACCCCCTAATGAAACAGGTTCTTAGGAGAGTGCTGCATGTCAGACCTCCTAGGAGGCAGCCCACTCCTCCTTGAGACCTCAACTTTGTTCTAGAAAAGTTGACCTTACCCCCCCCCCCTTTGAACCAACTGCTTCCACTGATTTAAAATTCTTGACCTGGAAGACTGACCTTGTACTGGCTGGTCACCTCAACTAGAAGGGTCTTTGAATTGCAAGCTCTGATGGCAGAGGAACCCTTTCTTGTATTCCACCCAGACAGAGTATCACTCAGAACCTACCCTTCCTTTATGCCCAAGGTAGTCACGGACACTTCCTTGATCCAAGCCATACACTTGCCTACATTCTTCCCTAACCACAGAGCCACTGGGAAAGAATCCTTCACTCCTTGGATGTACACAGGCAACATTTCTACTACCTTGACAGAACTAAAACTTTCAGAAAATCAGAACAACTGTTTTTTCCTTTGCCTTGGGCTTTGAAGGAAATCCAGTCTCATAAACCTGGTCATTGGTGCATACTTTTACCAACCACTACCACATGTCAGCCTTCTCCAAGTCCAGAGTGATTTGCCATTGCCATCTTGCAGGACATCCTTTCTTCTCCTGATGGCACCGACCACCCTCATCTCAGCTTTGGGAATATTCCCAAAAGTCAGTACCACAACAGTGAAACACGAAAATATAGCACAGTTGTGTACACTTACCATAAATGTAGATGTTCAAGTGTATTCACTGTTGCAGTCTTCTTTTCCCCCTCCTTCCCCCATGGTCTCCTCCCAGTAGCAGCTTATTTCTCTATCCTTCTCTTTCTAGAGGACCCTCTGCAGGGATGCCCTACAGGCCACCTTTCCTCTAACCATATTCCTTGCTCAAGGTTCATCTGTGGGGCTCCTATTTTCTAGGAGCAAGAAAAAAATGATGTAATTGTGTCAGCTGGCTCCACTTATACCCAACCATACTGACATCAGAGTAGGGCATCTGCCAGCCCAGGGAGGAGGGGATTTTTTACTCTGGTAGTTGGGCTAACCAAGAGTTTCTGAAGCAGTAAATCCCATAAGTGAGGACTGCAACAGTGAATACACTCAAACATCTGCATTCATGTTAAGTGTACACAACTGTACTTTGTCTCTAAATCCAGGGGTCCCTTTTCATCCCCCACTTACCTCTCAAGAGCTGTTTACAGATGCTTCAGATGTGGGACGGGAAGCAGCTTTTGCTCCCTGAAGATGCAGGGGGGTGTGGTTGCCTCTTCAACAGAAGGAGCACATCAATGTCAAATAAATGAAAGCTCTTCTGCTGGCGCTTCAGGCTTTTCATAGTCTTTTTCTCCCCAGGACATTTCAAGGTATTTACTGGCAGTACCACAGTGATGTGGTATATAAACAAACAAGGGGGGACAAGATCTTATCTTCTTTGCCGGTTGACACTCCTAGTGTGGGATCTTGCTATCTGGTATCAAGTGATTCTTCAGGTAGTTTACTTTCCCTCAGGTCACAACATTGTGGCAGACACTCTGAGCAGGTCCTTAACTCATTCCCATGAATGGATGCTTCACAGGGATGTGTTTCTGGACATTGTCTACCAGTGCGATACACCTCAGATAGATCTTTTAGGCTCTCCTCAGAACAGACAACTTCATCTGGTTTGGAAGGTGGACACCCTGTCTTTTTCTTGGAAGAGGATGATGTTAAGTTGTCTATCTCACCTTCATTCTTGCTGGTTGGGTTCGGAGCCGATCCTCGGCTCTGATTCGGCCATCTACTAAAGCTCGAGAGCTATTTACTGGCTCGAGGCCTCCCCATATCCCACAATGCTTGGTGCTAGATACCCAGATCTCGTTTGCCGCTTCAGCTATGAGGTTGCGATTTTACTGGCTCAGGTCTTATTATTCCTTTTTTTGTGTTATTAGCTAAAAATTTACCTTGCTTTTTTAGTATATTTAGATAGTCTTCCCTTTTAGTGTAGTTAGACTGTGTATCCCCTAGTTTATCCCACCTAGGAAACTCGTTTTTTGTTAGAGAGTTTCTCCCCCCCCTTGTTTCTTCTCTTTAGTGGCTAACCCCACCCCTTTGGTACTTAATAGGAGTAGTGTTTAGCCTTATAGTATTTGTATATTTTTATTAAGGATAGTTGTTAAGTGTGGTGTTAGTTTTTTGTAGTTATTATTGTTAGCTTAACTAGTGCGGGTGTGTGAGTGTTTCTGTGTGCCTTGTTTAAGCACTAGTTTAATTTTTGCCTCTTTATTTTATTTATTTTATTTTTATTTTACATTTGTTAACTGGGGGTGTCTGACTGAGCCAAAAAGGCCCTTTTTCAGCAGAGGCCCGGGGAGAAAAGCTCCACAAACAAAAATTAGACACATTTAGTTATTTAGACATAATCAGTATACACACAAATTACAAGAGACATGTTTTTACAGTGGCATGCGGCACAAACAGTTACAGTGGAGAGAACAATCAAAAAAGATATTAATTTTAAAAATAAAGGTAAGTAATAGATTTGTGGTGTACTGTTGAACTTTGGAATGTAGGTAGAATGCATACATAGTACACAGGGTACAGTGCATACATTGTAGATTAGCCAGTGTTTGTCAGTAAGATTGAAAAACTACTATAAATTGCTCTAGATTTAGTATGCATATGTTATCCGCTTTCACTAGCCTGGGGAGCAATCATGGCACTGCCAACTTTGCTTGGGATGTTGCCTGATGAGGTCTTTAAAGGAGGCTTTGGATGATGTGTTTTGAATGCTAGTAGGGACAGAGTTCCATTTTTTAGCCACCGAACTACTATATAGTGCATCTCCAAAGCTATTGTAGCTGTTGGTGACTTCTAGTAGTAGTTTGCTTGATGATCTAAGAGACCTTTTGGCTGAGTGATGTTGTACTAGGTTTTTGAGGGCAGGACACTTATTGGGGAGGTAATAGATAGAATGACAGAGGCAGAGCTGATTGTAGGTTAGGAGGTTGGGCAGTTCAAGCCAGTGGAGCTGTCTCAAAGCAGTACAATGATGAGTTCTATATGAGCAATTTGCAGCAAAACGGGCAATTCTGTTATAGCAAGCTTCCATTTTGCTTAGTTCAGTTTTGTTGAGATTAGTCAGAATGGGAGATGCATAGAGTAGGGTGGATAGAAGTTGGGAGCGAGCAATGGCTGATCTTGTGTTGTTGGTAAGAAATGGTTTGATACGGTAGAGTGACCCCAGTTTGGCATGTACTTTTTTAATAGTTAAGTTCAGATGACTATCAAATTTTAGGTGGGAGTCTATGGTTATTCCCAGTAGCTTAGGCTGTGCCACTGGAGCAATTGTTGTAGCATTTGTGGAGTAGATAGTGAATTGACTGTTGGTGTTTTTGTTAGAACTGGTTATAATCCTAAGCTGAGTTTTCTTTGGATTGAGGATAAGTTGGGCTTTGGTAAGGTAGTTTTCAACGTCAGAGAATGCTAGCTGAGTTGTTTGCAGGAGGGTGGGAATGTTTTGTGCAGCACAGATTAAGGTAGTGTCATCTGCATACTGAATTATAGATGCATGCTGTGTGGAGGTGTGGAGGTCATTTGTGAAGACTGTGAATAGTAGTGGTCCTAAGATAGAACCCTGTGGGACTCCTATAGTTATGGGCAGCTGAGGAGAGAGAGAATTTTCCCATTTCACAGCTTGGTACCTGTCAGTTAAGTAGCTTTGGAACCAGGTAAGAGTGGAATTAGATAGATGATATTGGTTTAGTTTGTTTAGCAGGATTTGGTGTGAGACTGTGTCAAATGCTTTGGACATATCCAAAAAGAGTTGACACTTGCAGGCCTTCATTTTGAGACGGTTTACTGTGTCTGTGAAGCAGAGGAGAGCTGTAGTGGTACTATGGGCAGGTCTGAAACCATGCTGAGTAGGTGACAGGATGTTGCAGTCTAGGAGATAGTTTAGCATCTGGGTATGGATGCATTTTCTAGGATTTTGGCCAGGGGGAGAGTAAAGCAATGGGTCTGTAGTTATTAAGTTCAGTGGAGGTCCCGCCTTTATGTATGGGTGTAACATAGGATATTTTCCAGAGTTTGGGCACATAGTTTTCAACAATTGATCTGTTTATGAGAGTGGAGACTGGGATAGCAATAGCATCTGCTGTAAGTTTCAAGAAATAGCTGGGGAGTAGGTCGGCTGCTGTTGATGAGGTTTTTAGTTTGGAGAGCATGCTTTTGATTGAAGTGATGGAAACTGTTTTGAGGGTAAAGCTAGTATTAGAGTTATTTGTGTTGGGGGGGATAGTGAGGAAGGAACTGTCCTGTGATACTAAGGATAGAATTGAGTTCACAAAGTGGGAGTTGAATTGTGTTTCGATGGGAACTTTAGCGTCAGGGGTGGTTGGTTTGGGGGTAGCCTTTTGGGTGGATTTTAGTACCTGGTTTACATTTTGCCAAAATTTTTGCGGATTGTGTTGGTATTTAGTTTGTAATGTTGTGTAGTAGGATTTTTTGTCCAGCCTAATGCATTTTTTTGCACGGTTGCGCAGTTCTTGGTACTTAGTTAGGCTTTCTGTTTCTTTGTTTTTTTGATAGTAACGCTAGGCAGTGTCTCTGGACTTGTGGATTTGTTTGGTTTCTTTACTGAGCCAGGGGTTAGTAGAGGTTCTAACCTTGATTTTGCGCAATGGAGCGACAGTGTCTAGGTGTTGTAGAAATGTTTTGTTGAAATATGCTACAGCCTGGTCAAGTGGGAGGGTTTTTAGTGGGGGTCCAGTCACAGTTACACAGTAAAGTGTCGAGGACCTCAGGAGAGAATTTTTTTGTGTTTCTAGTGGATATATAGTTAGTGGTTTTGCATATGCTTGTTCTACTACGTATAAAGTATATTATGTTGTGGTCACTTAAGGTTTCTGGGAGACTGCCTGTGTGAGGGTACAATGTGGGGTTGCTAGTTAGGACCCAGTCAAGGATGGATTCCCTTTTAGATTTTTTATCACACCTAGTTGGAATTTGGACTAGCTGCTGGTAGCCATGGAGATTTATTAGATTACTTGGTGGTTCTGATATACCCCAGAATAAGAGTTTCTTGTGAGTATGTGGAAGAACACCAGGATAAGAAGTCTTCAAGGCTAGCAGGTGTATTATAGATCACAATTGTGGTGATGACCTTTTTAGGGTGAAGTTGAAGTTGTGAGATAAGTATGTCCCAATTATTGGGGGAGGGGTAGGAGTTTGGTAATTGACGGACAGTTAAGTTGGACTTGTAGAGTAAGGCAGTTCCACCCCCTTTACGAAGTGGTCTGCCTTGTCTAATGATATTGTAGCCGGTAGGGAGAACTTCTGAGTTAGCTATGTTTTTATTTAGCCAGGTTTCTGTTAAAGCAACTATGTCTGGGGAGTAGTGTGCTATTGTGGCCTGGAGTTCAGGTATTTTATTTTTGATACTTCTAATATTAATATTTAGCATTAAAAGATGGTTGGTTTTGCTGCTGTTGTTGATTTGCCCAGGGATGAAGAAAGTGGGGGTGTTATGTTCTGACATTTGTGTTTGAGCAGTTTGTGTTGGACAGGATGGATGTCCTTCAAGGATGCATCTGCAGTCTTTACAAATGGGTTGTCCTGTCGTCAGGCAGCCCTTCGGTCGGCCGGATTCCAAAGTCTGGGTCTGGCTTCGGCTGGTGTCGCACTTCACCCGACGTCATTGCGGCAGTTATTCGGGTATAAAGGCAGCAGTTGACGCCATTTTCCCCAGTCTTTCTTGCCGCGTGGCGCCCGAAGCAGAAGCTGTTCGCAAGTGCCGGTCGGTCAGATCCAGAGATTACTACTACCGAATACTACTTCGAAGACTTCTATAAAGCTAAGTACCCCGTTGGGGACTCTTTCTTGCCTCAGCCGATGTCAGAGAAAGTTAATAACTGTTTATCTTGTGGGAAACAAATACCTCATAAAGATTTCCACTCCTATTGCATACATTGTTTAGGCCCAGACCACGACGTAGCAGCTTGTCTAGCCTGTGCTTCTTTTAACCGACGGACGCTTAGACGTCGCTCGGACTTTGCTGAACAGATTTTCGGCTCCGATTTTGCCTACATTATGCCGTCGGATCCTCCGACTCATAAATAACCAAAAGCGAAAAGGACCGACACTCGCGGTCCGCGGTTTCGGCCGAAACAGCGGTTAAGCAAACCACGAGTGTCTCAGTTTCGGCCGAAACCGAGCAAGCGGTTCTTTCTTCAGCCGATAACTTGCCTTCTACCGAGGCCTCTTCTAACCTGGTAGAAACGGCTTCTGAAATCCAACCTTCTGTTGCGGTTTCACAGGATTTATCAGACACCATTCCCCTGGATATTTCTACCCCTGCACGTGGAGCTGCTAGGCCTCCTCCAGCTATGTCTATTAAGGCCTTTGCCAGGGCTAAAGCAGCCAAAGCATCAAAACCTGTGCCTGCCAAGCCCCCCTCTCACAGGCCCAGCACCAGCTCCCATATGCTTTCTTTGGCTGAGGATCTCATCTCTTTAATTCGTGGAGCCCAGCCTCAACCAGACAGGGCCTCTCTCCCTCCTCCAGAAAAGAGGCCTAGAGCAGAGCCCCCTGAGCCAGTATCCACAGATGATTCCTCTGATGACTCAGAACATACAGACCCTCCTGAGGCTTCTTATTCTCCTTACGAAGACTCTGATGCTGAGGAGTCCATCCCTTCAGCCTCTCCTCCTGAGGAATTTTCCTTTGGGGAAACCTTGCATGCTATGAGGGAACAATTTCAGTGGCAGGGCCAAGATTTCTCAGACTCTAGAAAAAGGCTTAGGACCTTTCTACATTTGCCACAGCATAGGCCTTTAGCTATACCTCCAGTACTTTCTGTTGTTGATGATGCATTTAATGATGCTTGCACTGCTCCTGATTCTTTACCTCCGGCTCCTGCTAAGCCCGATAGGTACTACAGGGTCCCGGACACTCATCACCACTTATATAAGGCTCCTTTGCAGATCCAGAGACTATCTCCCAGGGTCCTAAAGCTGTAGCAGCTACCTCTTCTAAAAACCCCTCCCTCTGAAAGGGAATCCAGGTCCTTAGAGAGATGGGGTCAAAAAGTTTACACCTCTGCTACTTTGTCAGCTAGAGCTTTGAACTGCCAATTTCATATGATTCAATATCAAGAGTTTATGCTTGACCAGTTGACTAAAAAGCTGTCCTCTGAAGAATCTTTAGATAAAAAGTATGTTCAAGAAGTGGTACATAACATACAGCAGGTTAGTAACCATTCTTTAAAATGTGGCTATGATGCACTGGAGGCTTCCTTTAGATCAGCCATGACTGGCACAGTTATCAGGAGGCATGCATGGTTGAAAGAACAGGCATTACCAGACCATGTCAAATCTAAGCTTTTGGATGCACCTATGGACAAGGTAAATTTATTTGGTTCCCCTGCACAGCAGGTACTAAAAAAGATGGAAGAGAAAGCAAAATCTGTGCAAACAGTGAAAGATTTCTTACAAGTTCAACCTCCAAGGTTTAGCAGGAACTGGCCCTCCAAGAATTGGTCCTTTCCGGACTCCTCTAAGGCACAAAGAGGCAGGAATAGGCGCTCTAGAGGCAGAAACCAATCCAGGGGTGCCTTCAGGGGTCGCCAGTGGCAGGGTAACAACCAACGAGGCACGGATACAGCCACCACCACTACAACAACTCAATCACAGTGACTTGGCGGTGGCACCGCCTACCAGGGAACAACTAGAAGCACCCTTAGGCGGAAAGCTAACCTTATTTTCAAGAAACTGGCACTGCATTACAAGAGAAAATGGATTTTGCAAACTATAGACCAAGGTTACAGGTTCCATTTCCATACTCTACCAGGAAAGAGAGGAATGCCAAACCTACCACCTACTCAAAGGACAGAAGCTCTAAAACAAATATCTCAATTATTAAGAATGAGAGCTGTGGAAAAGGTACCATCTATGGAGCAAGAGAAGGGATTTTACTCCAGACTCTTCCTGGTACCAAGAAAAGAAAACAAATGGAGGCCTATTCTAGACCTGTCCGCTTTAAACACATTCCTCATTGTTCCAAAATTCAAAATGCTGACCCTACAGCAGCTTCTTCCCATGCTGGGCAAGGAGTCTTGGCTGGTAACTCTAGATCTCAAGGAGGCATACCTGCACGTCCCCATAAGACCAATTTGCAGAAGATACCTCAGATTTCTTGCAGGATCAGAGCATTATCAATTCTCAGCATTGCCCTTTGGCTTATCTACTGCCCAGAGTGTTCACGAAATGCCTGGCATCAGTAATCGCTCATTGCAGACTTCAGGGAATTCAAATCTATCCCTACCTGGACGACTGCCTGATACAAGCGGACAACAAAAACAAACTAACAGAAGACTTACAAAGAGTCATCTACCTACTGCAAGCCCTGGGATATACAGTCAATACAAAAAAGTCAAGGCTGATTCCATCCCAAAGAATAACCTTTGTGGGTGCAGAACTGGACACATCAAAACAAATGGCATTTCTAACTGCAGAAAAGAAAGAGCAACTTCCTCTCTACTTCTTGGCATTAACAAAGCAGAACCATCTAACTGCAAGAAAAGTGCTACAAGCTCTAGGCTTCATGGCATCCTGCATAATACTGGTCCCTCATGCCAGGCTGCATATGAGAAAGCTACATTGGTACCTAAAGAATTTGTGGTCCCAGCACAAGCACAGCCTAGAAACCAAAATTCCAATGATCCCATGCCTGAAGCTAGAGTTCCTATGGTGGGCTCAGGCCTGCCAGTCAAACACAGGATTGCCCTTCTGCAAAAGTCAACCAAGACAAACCATCACGACAGATGCCTCAGACCTCGGTTGGGGGGCACACATGATGGGCAAGTGCATTCAAGGCCTATGGACTCAAGACCAGCTGCATCTGCACATAAATCTAAAAGAAATGATGGCAGTAAAATTGGCAATCCAGGCATTCAGACCTTTTCTCCAAGAAGGACAGTTGATGATAAGGACAGACAACACCACAGTTATGTGGTACATCAACAAACAGGGAGGCACACACTCATACCCTCTATGCCGGCTGGCACTGGACCTATGGGATGTGGCTCTGAGCTACAACATTCAGTTACAGGCAATTTATGTACCAGGGAAGGAAAACATTCTAGCAGACATATTAAGCAGAACTACAACAGATGCCCACGAATGGATGCTGCATCCGGTCATCTTCAAAACCATCACAAGAGAATGGGGATTACCACAAATAGACTTGTTTGCATCCCCATTCAATCACCAGTTGAAGAAATTCTACACAAGGACTTACCACCCACTTGCTTGGAAGGTGGACTCCCTATCTTTCAGTTGGAAAAGCCTGACAGCATACGCATTCCCACAACTTCCTTTGATGCACAAGGTGCTTCTGAAGATCAAAGAGGAACGTCCGAGGATCATTCTGATAGCCCCAGACTGGCCAAGACAACATTGGTATCCACTGCTGAGGAGCATGTCCCGGGAACAAATATGGACACTGCCCCTGATCCCATTACTGCTAACACAGAACAACTACAACATCCTGCATCCAAACCTAAAAACTCTGCAGCTAACTGCCTGGAACATTACATAACAGCAATTAACCCAAATTTATCCCAAAGGGTTAAAGACATAATCCTGGAGGCTCGTAGACCTTCAACAAGAAAGAATTATGCAGCAAAATGGAAAAGATATCTCATCTGGAGTACTGCAAAGGGGCAAGATGTGACACTGGTGAACTTAGCCAACATCCTGGAGTACTTGGCGGAGCTCTTCCATACAGGCCTGTCCTAGTCTTCCATCAAGATACATGCATCAGCTATTTCAGCAGAGTACAGCTTGGATCCTCCTGTCTTCTCGCATCCTCTGCTCAGACAGTTTCTGAGAGGAATTAAAAATGTAAAACCTCCCAGGAAACCTCCATTGCCAGCATGGGACTTGAACTTTGTGCTAGAAAAACTGACTCTTCCTCCTTTCGAACCAGCAGCAACAGCAGAATTACAATACTTATCCTGGAAGACTGCTTTCCTGCTGGCAATAACTTCAGCAAGAAGGGTCTCTGAACTACAGGCATTAATGGCAGTGCAACCCTTCCTGATCTTCCATCAAGATAGAGTGTCCATGAGAACGAATCCTACATTTATGCCCAAGGTGGTATCCAGAGTCTCTTTAAATCAGGCTATCCACCTTCCTACATTCTTCCCCAACCCACAGAACAGGGGAGAAAGGCTCTTACATACCTTGGATGTACACAGGCAATTACGCTACCTGGACAGGACAAAAAACAATAGAAAAACTGACCAGCTTCTGGTAGCATATGCAACAGGAAAGGAAGGAAAACCAATTTCGAAACAGACAATCTCCAAATGGATAGGAAATTGCATTAGATTTTGTTACTCCTACCATGGAAAGAAAACTCCAGAGAACATCAGGCCTCACTCCACAAGGGCTACAGCCACTACCACAGCTTTCTTACGAGGAGTGGCTACCAAGGACATTATAGAGGCTGCTACTTGGACCTCTGTGCATACATTTGCCAAGCATTATAACTTACCTCTATACTCTAGATCCCGTGCTGGTTTTGCCACTGCTGTTTTGCAAGGGATCCTAACTACACCATAATCTCTTCTCATTTCCTCCTCCCCTAGTTTAGCTATGGTATTCTACCCATTTGTAAAGACTGCAGATGCATCCTTGAAGGACATAGTACAGTTTTGTACCTACCATAAATGTAGATGTCCGAGAGGAATGCATCTGCAGTCAGGATTACCCACCCTCCTTCCCCTCTGAGGTACTCCTAGGGTATTTGCCAATCTTCATCTAGCTTGGGGGGGATCTATTATGGTGTATTTGTTTGTATATATGTACATACATGCTTATTTTGTGTGTTTGCTCTCTACTATTTGGAAACTTTGGCATTTATCCAAATTTAGCCATCCAAGAGGGCACCTGGCATCTGGGGCAAGAAACACTGAGGAAAATGGCGTCGGCTGATGCCTTTATACCCGAATAACTGCCGCAATGACGTCGGGTGAAGTGCGACACCAGCCGAAGCCAGACCCAGACTTTGGAATCCGGCCGACCGAAGGGCTGCCTGACGACAGGACAACCCATTTGTAAAGACTGCAGATGCATTCCTCTCGGACATCTACATTTATGGTAGGTACAAAACTGTACTATTTGGGCCTGGGTTGGGGTGGATATCCCCACTTATGGTGAGCCTGGAGTTAAAACGGTTATACAGATGTTGGAGTTTGGTGAGGAGTGTGAGAAAGTATTGTGTTTTTTTTGAGTAGGAATGAGAGCATATGTGTTTAGTTCTGAATTGGTCCGTTATGTAGTTCTTGAATAAGTGTAGTATCCCCTTTAGTATCCCCTTGCCAGTATGTCCAAAGATACTAAAGTTTCAGGCTTCAAGAAGTGTGACTCGTGCTGCCAGAAGATGTCTCTGACAGACGGTCACACTTCTGTGTGTTGCTTGGGTTCCCTACACCTGCAGGACTCCTGCTCGGTCTGGCACGCATTCAGCCCGAGAGTCCTGCAGGAGCATAGGAACAAGCTTATTTTGAGAGGTTTACTTTAAGCCAGAGGGATCCCTGGCAAAGCCTCAGTCGGGGAAATCCTCAAAGCTCGCCAAACCGTTGGCTCCCAGTTCGGAGCTGTCGCCGGGTGGAGCATCTTCCTCCTCTTCGGTTCCGGCTGGAGCCGACATCTCTAGACCTCAATCGGTTCCAATTTTAGTGTCAGAACCATCTTTGGGCCGAAAACGTTCTAGGTCCCCTTCCCTAGAATCGGTTAATTCGGCTGCGAGGTCACCATTGCTTCAGTCTGAACGAAGCCATAGGTCCCACTCCTCTCGGTCCTCCAGGCTATCTGATCATGACTTGGAGAGGGTGGTCAGTAGACTCCTTAAATCGCAGGCCCTGGCCCAAATGTTAACCAGCCCTTCTCAACAGACTGTGGCTGTCTCAGTGTCTTCAGCAATTCCTCCTCTGACTCCCCCTTTGCGTTCGGAGCCAGAGCTGATACCACACCTTTCGGCTCCTTCGTCAGCTCCGATCTCTTCATTGGTTCCTTCCTTGGAGGGATCTGGGCGCCGGGACTCCCTAGTCGGCTCCGAGGGGGTGAGTGGCATCGGACCCTTGTCCGACCCCGTTCTCCCTCTCGGGGCTTCGGCGCAGGTGAGCTCGGCCCCGGCATCGGCCTCAGAGCCGTCCCTCTCGGTGCCGGGAGGGGTTCACATCTCCTCGGTGCGGGGACCTTCTGCTCTGCCTGATGGGGGCACCTTCGAGGTCATGAGGAGCGTGCCGACTCCTGAGTCAGCTCCTCGATCGGCCCCTTCGGCTCCTCCCCCCATGGTGCCTGCATCGGTCTCTGCCCACCCTCCTGACCCCAAGCGTGGAGAACAGACGCTCCAGGCCGCCCCATTGGGCGTCTTTTCCTCTTCCAAGGCCTCCCCTGATCTTTCAGAGGAGCCCCCTCGGAAGAGAAAATGTAAGAGGAAGCATGTCGACTCCCCCAAGTCAGTCATATCTGATACCGACTTGGAGGATTCGGAAGGGTCCCCAAGATCCCCCTCTGAGGATGTCTCTTTTTCAGACATCCTAGAGATCCTTAAGCAGAGGGGGAACTGGACTGCCCTTAACCCTTCTGAGGATGAGTCGGTATACCTGGACGCGTTTGGTTCTCACCCTTCCACCTCCTGGGTGTCTCCACCCTTCGACCCGCTCATGGAAGTAGTGGCTCGAAGGGCGTGGTCAGCCCCGGACACAGTGGAACCAACTCCCCGTAGGCCCACTAAGTTCATTACAGCTCCACCCAACAAACAATTTTTGAAAAAAGGTGTCCCCGTTGATGCCATGGTGGTGGCAGCAGCCACGAAGAAGGAGTTGGCTGACCCTTCGGTGCCTGTCCATCCACCTAATAAAGAGTCTAGGACAATGGACAGGTATGTGAAGCGGATGTTTTCCTCGGCGACTTTTTCCATGCGGTCGCCGAATTATCTGTGCCACTTCACCCGCCTTCAAAGGGATCTTCTCAAGGAACTGGGTGATATCCTTCAGGATCCATCAGCTGCGGGGGCTCAAGATAAGATTAACTCCCAGCTTGCGACCCTTAACTCAATCGTCAACTCCTCCATGCGGCTTATTTCTTATGCAGCCGATGGGGCGAGTAGGTCCGCAGGTACAGGCGTGGCTTTGAGAAGACATGCCTGGATGGGGTTATGTAACTTTGATGACCCCTTTAAGGTGTCCTTCACCAATACCCCCTTCGATGGTTCGGCTCTGTTTGGACCACAGGTGAAGGATACCCTTACCAGGTGTGAGCAGGAAGGCAAGACTCTCTCTGCCGTGGGAGTCCGTTTTTCTACTCCCTCTAGTCCATACCCTAAAGGTGAGAAGAGTGGGAAAATGTGGTTTCGGAAACCCCAAGGAGTCATGCCTGACACACGTGGTGAGTTTCCCTCCAGGGGCAGGGGAGGGAAAAATAATAGACGCCGCCCGAGGGGCAGAGGGGGTCCGCAAAATCAGGGTAGCAGAGAATCTTTCTCTGACAAACCCTTTCAACACCCCTGAGGGGCTGCCCGACTGTCCACCTTCTGAGGTAGTTGGGGGAAGATTGTCACTGTACCCAGAAGCCTGGCAACTCCTCACACAAGACAAATGGGTACGGTCCATCATATCCGAGGGTTTCAAAATCCCCTTTGTCCACACCCCTATACAAACAATCAAGTCCCTTCCAGATGTTCCACCCAGTCTAAGGGAACAAGCAGTGCCAGAAATTTTAAAACTGCTAGAAAAAAGGGCCATCCAGCCAGTCCCAGCAGACCAGCAAGGATCCGGAATTTACTCCAAGTTCTTTTTGGTACCAAAAAAGACAGGGGACTGGAGACCCATTTTGGATCTCAGCAGGTTAAACAAATCTGTTCAAAGAACGAAGTTCCGGATGGTCACGCTTCAGTCCATTCTACCCTTTTTAGGTCAGGACAGTTGGATGTGCTCCATAGACCTTCAGGATGTGTACTACCATATCAGAATGGACAGGCGCTCCAGAAGGTTTCTCCGCTTCCGGCTGGGAGCCAGTCACTATCAATTCAGAGCCCTGCCCTTTGGTCTCACCACAGCCCCCAGGGTGTTCACCAAATGCATGGCAGTGGTTAACGGCTCACCTGAGACGGTGAGGATTCCAGGTGTTTCCATATCTAGACGACTGGCTCCTTACTGCTTCCACCAGGCATCAGCTACTGCAAGCCAGGGATTATACCATCCAAACTTGCTCCGAGCTAGGTATCTCAATAAATTTCGAAAAATCTGCATTGTCGCCTTGTCAGTCTATAACCTTTATAGGCGCAAGATTAAATACAAAAGATCTGTCCGCAAAACTTCCTCTAGACAGAGTGTTAGACATTCGCTGGCATGTGCAGGTCTTACTACAGTGGAAGAGGATTCAGGCCAGATTTGTACTAAAAACGTTGGGTCTCATGGCAGCAGCAATCATACTAGTTCCCCTGGCTCATTTTCACATGCGAATTCTTCAGTGGATCCTTTTTACCCAATGGTCCTTTCAGCAACTGCCGATGTCTCACAAGATAATAATCACTCAATCATGCAAAGACCACCTGGCTTGGTGTATAGTCTCCCCTCTACTACTCCAGGGCAGACCATTTGTTCTTCCTCCTCCTGTTGCCACAGTGACCACGGATGCCTCCCTGATCGGGTGGGGGGGGGCATTTTCAGGGCAGGACTGTCCAGGGCACTTGGCAACCTGTAGAGTACCACCTGCACATAAATGTCTTGGAGATGAGAGCTGTGCCTTTAGCGTTGCAAGCTCTTCAGGACTCTCTACCCACTGGGACTATTGCAATTCAAACAGACAATATGTCTGTAGTGTGGTACATCAACAAGCAGGGCGGAACCAAGTCCTATCCCTTATGTCGAGAAGCACTCAGACTCTGGCAGTGGGCGATCTCCTCTCAATGGTTTCTGATAGCAACGCACATCCCCGGGAAGTCCAACGTCATAGCGGACAGGCTAAGTAGAGCTATTGTCATGGCTCACGAGTGGTCTCTCAATCAGTCAGTAGCAGACAAAATTTTCCACAGATGGGGTCAACCTTGCTGCGACCTTTTCGCAACTCCTCTCAACAGCAAGTGCGACGATTTCTTCTCTCTCTTCCCGGCCACTCCCCCAGAGAAGCTGTAGTTCACGATTGGCCCCGGGGTCTTCTGTATGCATTCCCACTTTTCCCCTAATTCCCAAGCTAATTCAGAAGGCGACCGCATTGGGATCCAGGATGATCCTCATTGCCCCTTACTGGCCTCAACAAATTTGGTTCTCATTCCTGCATAGTCACCTGCTGGAGCAGCCTTGGAATCTGGACCCAGTGCCAGACCTCTTGGTCCATCAGTCAAGTGGGCTGCATCGATCCCTTCAGTCTCTCAACCTCACGGCTTGGTTGCTCCACTTCCAACCTTAGCCAGGCTTCCACATATTTCTCAGCCGGTGCGTGAAATCATCCTTTCTTCACACAAATCTATCACCAGGAAGACTTATGCTAGTAAGTGGAAACGTTTCTCTTTCTGGGCAGAGGGTAGGAATATAGATCCCTTTACGGCCCCTGTCCATCACGTTCTAGATATTTTAGCAGAACTTTTTCAAGCTGGCTCCTCGTCTGCCACCGTTAGGGTCCAATTAGCTGCTATTGCAAATTTCCACGCTGGCCTGTAAGAAACCAGCATCATGTCCCACAAACTTTGCAAGACCTTTCTTAAAGGGACTATTTTGCTTAGGCCCCCGGTCAGAGATCCCCTGCCTCCGTGGGATTTAAACTTGATATTAGCTTCCTTGATTCTTCCCCCTTTTGAACCTGTGGCTTCCTGTTCCTTAAAATTACTCTCCTGGAAGACTCTCTTTTTAGTAGCCATCACCTCAGCTAGGAGAGTTTCGGAACTTCAAGTCCTCTGTATTCGTCCTCCTTACCTTGTGTTTCATAAGGATAGAGTTTAATTCAGGACTAATCCTTCGTTTGTGCCCAAGATACCTTCCGAAACAAACCTGAATCAGGCTATTGATCTACCTGTCTTTTTTTCCAAACTATTCGAACAAAGCTGAACAAAAGTTACACCAATTGGACGTTCATAGGCCATTACGTTTTTATTTGGATAGGACTAAGCAAACAAGAAAATCACACCAACTCTTCCTGTCCTATGCTGAGGGCAAACAGGGACTGCCAGCTTCTAAAGTAACTTTATCCAGGTGGTTGTCCTCTATTATTACTTTGATTTATCAACTGAGACATAAAGAACTCCCTACTAAACCTAAAGGTCATTCCACCAGAGCGTTAGCTACTTCGGTAGCTTTTCAAGCAAGACTACCAATGGAATCTATTTGTGCTGCAGCCACATG